>NW_028295259.1:0-255581 GCF_964341445.2 Mesoplodon mirus
GGTGTTTGTGCTCATGGTGACAGTGCTCAAGGTTATAGTCTCCATGTTGACAGTGCCGATGGTGACAATTCTCACGGTGACAGGGCCTATGGTGAAAATTCTCATAGTGACAGTGTTCACGGTGACAGTGCCCATGGTGCTATTACCCATGGTGACAGTTCTCATAGTGAAACTGCCCATGTTGACACTGCCCATGGTGGCAGTGCAAAATGGTGACAGTGCCCATGGTGATATTGCTCATGGTGACATTGCTTATGGTGATAGTGTGTATGGTGAAACTGCACACAGTGACATTGCTCATGGTGACAGTGTTCATGGCGTTAGTTCCTATGGTGAATGTGACCATGGGGACAGTGCCCATAGTCACAATTCTCATGGGGTAGTGCTCACGGTGACAGTGCCCATGGTGACAATACACAGGGTGACAGTATTCATGGTGACATTGCTCATGGTGAGAGTGCCCATGTTCACAACTGTCACGGTGATAGTTCCCATGGTGACAATACCCAGGGTAACAGAGCTGATGGTAAAAGTGTTCACGGTGACAGTGCCCATGGTGACAGTACCTAAGGTGACAATTCCCATGGTGAGACTGCTCATAGACAGTGCCCATGGTGACAATACCCAGCGTGTCCTGTCCATGGTGACAGTGATCATGGTGACACATCTCATGAGGACAGTGCCATAAGTGACAGTGCTCATGGTGACAGTGCCCATGGTGACAGTGCCTATGGTGATAGATATCATGGTGGCTGTGCCCAGGGAGACATTGCCCACGCTGACAAGACCCATGGTGATACTTCCCATTGTGACAGTGCCATCGGTGGCAGAGCCCATGGTGACAGTGCCCAAGATCACAGAGCCCATGGTGAGAGTGCTAACGGTGACTGTGCCCATGGTGACAGCACCCAGTGTGAAAATGCCCATTGTGACAGTGCTCACGGTGACCATGCCAATGGTGATAGTGCCAATAGTGAGAGTGCTCACGGTGACACTGCCCATGGACACACTGCCCATTGTGATAGTGCCCATCATGACAACCCCTCGGAGGCAGTGCCAATGGTGAGAGTCCCCGTGGTGACAGTTCTCATGGTGAAAGTGATCCTTTTGAAATTGCTCATGGTGACAGTGCTCATGGTGACAGTGCTCAAGGTGATAGTCTCCATGTTGACAGTGTGCATGGTGACTGTTCTCACGGTGACAGTGCCTATGGTGATTATGCTCTTAGTGACAGTGCTCATGGTGACAGTGCCCATGGTGACAGTGACCACGGTGACTGTTCTCACCGTGGTAGTGCCCATGGTGACAGTGTTCATGATGACAGTCCGCATTAAGGCTGTGCCCGTGGTGACATTGCTAATGGTGATAATTCTCACGGTGATAGTACGCACGTTGAAAATGACAAAGGTGACAACACCCAGGTGATAATAATCATGGTGAAAGTGCCCATGGTGGCAGTTCTCATACTGACAGTTCTTGTGACAGTGCTCATGGTGGCAGTGCTCGTGGTGACAGTGCTCTTGGTGACAGTGCTCATGGTGGCAGTGCCCATGGTGAGACTACCGATGGTGACCCTGCCCATGGTGACAGTGCACATGGTCATGGTGCCTCTGGTGGCAGTGCAATATAGTGAGAATGCCCATGATGATATTGCTCATGGTGATAGTGCCCATGGTGAGAGTGCCCATGGTTCCAGTGCTCATGGTGACAGTGCCCATTGTGACAGTGCCCTTGGTGACAGTGCACACCATGAGAGTGCCCATGGTGTCTGTGCCCATGGTGACAGTTCTTATCATGAGAGTGTTCACGGTAGCAGTGTTCATGGTAATAGTGCTCACGGAGGCATTGCCCACAATGAGAGTGCCCACGGTGAGAATACTGACTGTGACAGTGCCCATGATGACTTTTCTCTCTGTGACAGTGCCCTTGGGGACAGTTAGCACGGTGAGATTTCTCACAGTGATAGTGCACATTGTTTCAGTGCTCATAGTGACAAGACCCTAGGCGCCAGTGCCCATCATGGCATTGCTCACGGTGATATTTCTCACGGTGACAGTGCCCATGGTGATATTACCCATGGTGACAGTACTCAGTGATCAAGTGCTCATGGTGACATGGCATAAGGTGATAATGCTCACGGTGGCAGTGCAAAATGGTGACAGTGCCCATGGGGACATTGCTCATAGTGACTTTGCTTACAGTGATAGTCCTTACGGTGACACTGTGCATAGTGACACTGCACACAGTTGCAGTGTTCATGGTGACAGTGTTCACGGTGATACTTTCCATGGTGATAGTGCCCATGGTGACACTGCACATGGTGGCAGTGAAAAATGGTGACAGTGCCCCTGTTGTCAGTTCTCATGGTGACCGTGCACATGGTGACAACCCGTGCAGACTGTACTCATGGTGACAGTACTCACGGTGACAGTTCTCATGTTTGCAGTATCCATGGTGACAGTGCTCACAGTGATAGTGCCCATGGTGAGAGTGCCCATGATGACAGGGCCCATGGTGCCATTGCCTATGGTGACAGTGCTCATGGTAACAGTGCCCAAGGTGACAGTGACCATGGTGAGAGTGCTCACACTGATGGTGCCCATGGTGACAGTGCTCATGGTGTCTGTCTACATTGTGCCAGTACCCATGGCAACAGTGCTCATGGTGACAGGGACCACAGTGAGAGAGCTCACGGTGAGAGTGCTCACGGTAATAGTGCTCATGGTGACAGTGCAAATGGTGACAATACCATGGTGACAGTACTCATGTTGAAAATACCCATGGTGGCAGTTCTCATAGCGACAGATCTCATGGTGACATTGCTCATAATAGCAGTGCCCAGGTGCCAGTGCTCGTGGTGGCGGTGCTAATGGTGACAGTGCTCTTGGTGGCAGTTCCCATCGGGACAATACTGATGGTGACACTGTGCATTGTTACAGTGCCCATGGTAACCGTGTTCACGGTGATCATGCACATCGTGACAGTGCCCATGGTGGTAGTTCACCTGGTGACAGTGCTAAATAGTGACAGTGCACATGCTGACAGTGCTCACGGTGATAGTGCCCATGGTGACAGTGCACACGGTCATAATGGGCATTGTTACAGAGTTCATGGTGACAGCACACGGTGGCAGTGGCCATGGAGACAGTGCCCACAATGACAGTGCCCATGGTGACAGTGCCAACAGTGACAGTGCCCATGGTGACACTTCTCATGGTGACAGTGCCCATGGGGACAGTTAGCATGGTGAGATTTCTAACGGTGATAGTGCCCGTTGTGCCAGTGCTCACAGTAACAATGCCCATGGGGCCAGTGCCCATAGAGTCATTCCGCACGGTCACATTTCTCACGGTGAAAGTGCCTATGGTGATCTTAACCATGGTGACACTGCACATGGTGGCAGAGCAAAATGGCGACAGTGCCCATGGTGACATTGCTCATGGTGACTTTGCTTACGGTGATAGTCCTTACAGTGACAGTACGCATGGTGACACTGCACACAGTGACAGTGTTCATGGTGAAAGTGTTCACGGTGATAGTTCCCATGGTGAGATTGTCCTGGTAACAGTGCCCATAGTCACAATTCTCATGGTGTAGTGCTCACAGTGACAGTGCCCATGGTGTCATGCCCATGGTGACAGTGCTCATGGTGACAGTGCTCATGTTGGCAGAGCCATAAATAAGAGTGCTCATTGTGGCAGTGCTCATGGTGTCCGTGCTCATGGTGACAGTGCCCATGATTACAGTGTTTATGGTGATAGATGTCACGGTGTCAGTGCCCACGCGGAGAGTGCCAAGGCTGACAAAGCCCAGGGTGATACTTCCCATTGTGACAGTGCCCACGGTGACAGTGCCCATGGTGACAGCACCCAGTGTGACAAGGCGCATGGTGACAGTGCTCACGGTGACAGTGCCCATGGTGACAGTGCCGATGGTGAGAGTGCCAATAGTGACAGTGCTCATGGTGAAACTGCCCACAGAGACATCGCCCATGGTGATAGTGTTCATGGTGACAACCCCACGGTGACAGTGCCAATGTTGATAGTCCCAGTGGTGACAGGTCTTACATTGAATGTGACCATGGTGTCTGTGCTCATGGTGACAGTGCTCAAGGTTATAGTCTCCATGTTGACAGTGCCGATGGTGACAATTCTCACGGTGACAGGGCCTATGGTGAAAATTCTCATAGTGACAGTGTTCACGGTGACAGTGCCCATGGTGCTATTACCCATGGTGACAGTACTCATAGTGAAACTGCCCATGTTGACACTGCCCATGGTGGCAGTGCAAAATGGTGACAGTGCCCATGGTGATATTGCTCATGGTGACATTGCTTATGGTGATAGTGTGTATGGTGAAACTGCACACAGTGACATTGCTCATGGTGACAGTGTTCACGGCGTTAGTTCCTATGGTGAATGTGACCATGGGGACAGTGCCCATAGTCACAATTCTCATGGTGTAGTGCTCACGGTGACAGTGCCCATGGTGACAATACACAGGGTGACAGTATTCCTGGTGACATTGCTCATGGTGAGAGTGCCCATGTTCACAACTGTCACGGTGATAGTTCCCATGGTGACAATACCCAGGGTAACAGAGCTGATGGTAAAAGTGTTCACGGTGACAGTGCCCATGGTGACAGTACCTAAGGTGACAATTCCCATGGTGAGACTGCTCATAGACAGTGCCCATGGTGACAATACCCAGCGTGTCCTGTCCATGGTGACAGTGATCATGGTGACACATCTCATGAGGACAGTGCCATAAGTGACAGTGCTCATTGTGGCAGTGCTCATGGTGACAGTGCCCATGGTGACAGTGCCTATGGTGATAGATATCATGGTGGCTGTGCCCAGGGAGACATTGCCCACGCTGACAAGACCCATGGTGATACTTCCCATTGTGACAGTGCCATCGGTGGCAGAGCCCATGGTGACAGTGCCCAAGATCACAGAGCCCATGGTGAGAGTGCTAACGGTGACTGTGCCCATGGTGACAGCACCCAGTGTGAAAATGCCCATTGTGACAGTGCTCACGGTGACCATGCCAATGGTGATAGTGCCAATAGTGAGAGTGCTCACGGTGACACTGCCCATGGACACACTGCCCATTGTGATAGTGCCCATCATGACAACCCCTCGGAGGCAGTGCCAATGGTGAGAGTCCCCGTGGTGACAGTTCTCATGGTGAAAGTGATCCTTTTGAAATTGCTCATGGTGACAGTGCTCATGGTGACAGTGCTCAAGGTGATAGTCTCCATGTTGACAGTGTGCATGGTGACTGTTCTCACGGTGACAGTGCCTATGGTGATTATGCTCTTAGTGACAGTGCTCATGGTGACAGTGCCCATGGTGACAGTGACCACGGTGACTGTTCTCACCGTGGTAGTGCCCATGGTGACAGTGTTCATGATGACAGTCCGCATTAAGGCTGTGCCCGTGGTGACATTGCTAATGGTGATATTTCTCACGGTGATAGTACGCATGTTGAAAATGACAAAGGTGACAACACCCAGGTGATAATAATCATGGTGAAAGTGCCCATGGTGGCAGTTCTCATACTGACAGTTCTTGTGACAGTGCTCATGGTGGCAGTGCTCGTGGTGACAGTGCTCTTGGTGACAGTGCTCATGGTGGCAGTGCCCATGGTGAGACTACCGATGGTGACCCTGCCCATGGTGACAGTGCACATGGTCATGGTGCCTCTGGTGGCAGTGCAATATAGTGAGAATGCCCATGATGATATTGCTCATGGTGATAGTGCCCATGGTGAGAGTGCCCATGGTTCCAGTGCTCATGGTGACAGTGCCCATTGTGACAGTGCCCTTGGTGACAGTGCACACCATGAGAGTGCCCATGGTGTCTGTGCCCATGGTGACAGTTCTTATCATGAGAGTGTTCACGGTAGCAGTGTTCATGGTAATAGTGCTCACGGAGGCATTGCCCACAATGAGAGTGCCCACGGTGAGAATACTGACTGTGACAGTGCCCATGATGACTTTTCTCTCTGTGACAGTGCCCTTGGGGACATAGCACGGTGAGATTTCTCACAGTGATAGTGCACATTGTTTCAGTGCTCATAGTGACAAGACCCTAGGCGCCAGTGCCCATCATGGCATTGCTCACGGTGATATTTCTCACGGTGACAGTGCCCATGGTGATATTACCCATGGTGACAGTACTCAGTGATCAAGTGCTCATGGTGACATGGCATAAGGTGATAATGCTCACGGTGGCAGTGCAAAATGGTGACAGTGCCCATGGGGACATTGCTTAATGTGATAGTCCTTGTGGTGACATTGTGCATGGTGACATTGCCCACCATGACAGTGCTCTTGTTGACAGTGCTCATGGTGATAGTGCCAATGTTGGAAGTGCCCATCGTGAAAGTGTCCATGGTGACAGTTCTTATGATGAGAGTGGTCAGAGTGGCAGTGCTCATGGTGAAAGTGCCCATGGTGACACAGCCCACGGTGACAGTGTCCATAGTTATAGTGTCCATGGTGACAGTACTAACAGTGAAATTGTCCATGGGGACACTGCCCATGGTGAAAGTGCCCATGGTCACAACACTCACGGTGATAGTGCTCACGGTGAGAGTGGCCATGGTGACAGTGACCACGGTGACAGTTCTAATGGTGATACTGCCCATGATGACAGTGCTCATGGTGACAGTCCACATTGTACCAGTGCCCAAGGTGACAGTGCTCATGGTGACAGTGCCCAAAGTCACAATACCCATGGTGACAGTGCCCAGGCTGACAGTTCTCAAGGTGATAGTGCCCATGGTGACAGTGCACATGGTGATACAGAGAATGGGGACAGTGCTTATGGTGACAGTGGTCATGGTTGCAGTACCCATGGTGATAGTGCTGAAACTGACAGTGCCCTTGGGGATAGTGCCCATGGTGAGTGTGCTCGTGTTAATTGTGTCCATGGTGGCAGTTCCCATTGTGAAAGTGCTCATGATGACAGTGCCCATGTGGGTAGTTCCCATGGTGACAGTGCTCATGGTGATAGTGACCATGTTAAGAGTGCACATGGTGGCTGTGCCCTTGGTGACAGTGCCCATGATGACAGTATTCATAGTGACAGTGCTCACGGTGATAAGGCCAATGTGGCAGTGCACATGGTGGTAGTGCACATGGTGGCAGTGAAAAATGGGGACAGTTCCCATGCTGACAGTTCTCATTGTGACAATGCACACGGTCACAACCGATGCTGACACTGCTCATGGTAGCTATACCCTTGGTGACAGTGCTCAGAGTGATAGTGCCCATGGTGGCAGTGTCCATGGTGACACTGCCCATGGTGACAATGCCCATGATGACAGTGCCCATGGAGTCAGTGCCCACGGAGCCATTGCCTATGGTAACAGTGCTCACAGTGACAGTACCCATGGTAACAGTGACCATGGTGAGAGTGCTCATGGTGATAGTGTCTATGGTGACAGATCACACTGTGACAGTCCGCATTGTGCCAGTACCAATAGTGACAGTGCCCATGGTGACATTGACCACGGTGAGAGTGATCACGGTGCTAGTGCTCACAGTAATAGTGCTCATGGTGACAGTGCCGACAGTGAAGGTGCTCACGGTGACAGTGCCTCTGGTGATAGTGCCCATGGTGAGAGTCCGCCCATTGATAGTGCCCATGGTGGCAGTTCCCATTGTGAAAATGCTCATGATGACATTGCCCATGTTGGTAGTCCCCATGGTGACAGTGCTCACGGTGATAGTGACCTTGGTAACTGTGCACATGGTGGCCGTGCCCTTGGTGACAGTGCCAATGATGACAGTACTCATGGTGACAGTTCTCACGGTGATAGTGCCCATGGTGATATTGCACATGGTGGCAGTGAAAAATGGTGACAGTGCCCATGTTGACAGTTCTCATGGTGACAGTGCACACGGTGACAACCCATGCAGACAGTACTCACGGTGACAGTTCTCATGGTTGCAGTACCCATGGTGACAGTGCTCACAGTGATACTGCCCATGGTGGCAGTGCCCATGGTGACAGTGCCCATGGTGACACTGCCCATGATGACAGTGCCCATGGTGAAAGTTCCCACGGCGCCATTGCCTATGGTGACAGTGCTCATGGTAACAGTGCCCATGGTGACAGTGACCATGGTGAGAGTGCTCACACTGATAGTGCCCATGGTGACAGGGCTCATGGTGCCAGTCCGCATTGTGCCAGTACCCATGGCGACAGTGCTCATGGTGACACTGACCACAGTGAGAGTGCTCACTGTGATAGAGCTCATGGTAATAGTGCTCATGGTTACAGTGCAAAGGGTGACAATACCCATGGTGACAGTACTCATGTTGAAAATACCCATGGTGGCAGTTCTCATGGTGACAGTGCTCATAATAGCAGTGCCCAAGGTGGCAGTCCTCGTGGTGACAGTGCTAATGGTGACAGTGCTCTTGGTGGCAGTTCCCATGGGGACAGTACCGATGGTGACCCTGTGCATTGTTACAGTGCCCATGGTAACCGTGCTCACGGTGGTAGTGCACATCGTGACAGTGCCCATGGTGGCAGTTCACCTGGTGACAGTGCTAAATCGTGACAGTGCACATGCTGACAGTGCTCACGGTGATAGTGCCCATGGTGACAGTGCCCACGGTGATAATGGGTATTATTACAGTGTTCATCTTGACAGAGCCCAAGGTGGCAGTGGCCATGGAGACAGTGCCCACAATGACAGTGCCCATGGTAACAGTGCCGACAGTGACAGTGCCCATGGTGACACTTCTCACAGTGAATGTGCCCATGGGGACAGTTACCATGATGAGATTTCTCACGGTGATAGTGCCCGTTGTGACAGTGCTCACACTGACAATGCCCATGGTGCCACTGCCCATAGAGACATTCCGCACGGTCACTTTTCTCACGGTGAAAGTACCTATGGTGACACTGCACCTGGTGGCAGTGCAAAATGGTGACAGTGCCCATGGTGACATTGCTCATAGTGACTTTGCTTACAGTGATAGTCCTTACGGTGACAGTGTGCATGGTGACACTGCACACAGTTGCAGTGTTCATGGTGACAGTGTTCACGGTGATACTTTCCATGGTGATAGTGCCCATGGTGACACTGCACATGGTGGCAGTGAAAAATGGTGACAGTGCCCCTGTTGACAGTTCTCATGGTGACCGTGCACATGGTGACAACCCGTGCAGACTGTACTCATGGTGACAGTACTCACGGTGACAGTTCTCATGTTTGCAGTATCCATGGTGACAGTGCTCACAGTGATAGTGCCCATGGTGAGAGTGCCCATGATGACAGGGCCCATGGTGCCATTGCCTATGGTGACAGTGCTCATGGTAACAGTGCCCAAGGTGACAGTGACCATGGTGAGAGTGCTCACACTGATGGTGCCCATGGTGACAGTGCTCATGGTGTCTGTCTACATTGTGCCAGTACCCATGGCAACAGTGCTCATGGTGACAGGGACCACAGTGAGAGAGCTCACGGTGAGAGTGCTCACGGTAATAGTGCTCATGGTGACAGTGCAAATGGTGACAATACCATGGTGACAGTACTCATGTTGAAAATACCCATGGTGGCAGTTCTCATAGCGACAGATCTCATGGTGACATTGCTCATAATAGCAGTGCCCAGGTGCCAGTGCTCGTGGTGACGGTGCTAATGGTGACAGTCCTCTTGGTGGCAGTTCCCATCGGGACAATACTGATGGTGACACTGTGCATTGTTACAGTGCCCATGGTAACCGTGTTCACGGTGATAGTGCACATCGTGACAGTGCCCATGGTGGTAGTTCACCTGGTGACAGTGCTAAATAGTGACAGTGCACATGCTGACAGTGCTCACGGTGATAGTGCCCATGGTGACAGTGCACACGGTCATAATGGGCATTGTTACAGAGTTCATGGTGACAGCACACGGTGGCAGTGGCCATGGAGACAGTGCCCACAATGACAGTGCCCATGGTGACAGTGCCGACAGTGACAGTGCCCATGGTGACACTTCTCATGGTGACAGTGCCCATGGGGACAGTTAGCATGGTGAGATTTCTAATGGTGATAGTGCCCGTTGTGCCAGTGCTCACAGTAACAATGCCCATGGGGCCAGTGCCCATAGAGTCATTCCGCACGGTCACATTTCTCACGGTGAAAGTGCCTATGGTGATATTAACCATGGTGACACTGCACATGGTGGCAGAGCAAAATGGTGACAGTGCCCATGGTGACATTGCTCATGGTGACTTTGCTTACGGTGATAGTCCTTACAGTGACAGTACGCATGGTGACACTGCACACAGTGACAGTGTTCATGGTGAAAGTGTTCACGGTGATAGTTCCCATGGTGAGATTGTCCTGGTAACAGTGCCCATAGTCACAATTCTCATGGTGTAGTGCTCACAGTGACAGTGCCCATGGTGTCATGCCCATGGTGACAGTGCTCATGGTGACAGTGCTCATGTTGGCAGAGCCATAAATAAGAGTGCTCATTGTGGCAGTGCTCATGGTGTCCGTGCTCATGGTGACAGTGCCCATGATTACAGTGTTTATGGTGATAGATGTCACGGTGTCAGTGCCCACGCGGAGAGTGCCAAGGCTGACAAAGCCCAGGGTGATACTTCCCATTGTGACAGTGCCCACGGTGACAGTGCCCATGGTGACAGCACCCAGTGTGACAAGGCGCATGGTGACAGTGCTCACGGTGACAGTGCCCATGGTGACAGTGCCGATGGTGAGAGTGCCAATAGTGACAGTGCTCATGGTGAAACTGCCCACAGAGACATCGCCCATGGTGATAGTGTTCATGGTGACAACCCCACGGTGACAGTGCCAATGTTGATAGTCCCAGTGGTGACAGGTCTTACATTGAATGTGACCATGGTGTCTGTGCTCATGGTGACAGTGCTCAAGGTTATAGTCTCCATGTTGACAGTGCCGATGGTGACAATTCTCACGGTGACAGGGCCTGTGGTGAAAATTCTCATAGTGACAGTGTTCACGGTGACAGTGCCCATGGTGCTATTACCCATGGTGACAGTTCTCATAGTGAAACTGCCCATGTTGACACTGCCCATGGTGGCAGTGCAAAATGGTGACAGTGCCCATGGTGATATTGCTCATGGTGACATTGCTTATGGTGATAGTGTGTATGGTGAAACTGCACACAGTGACTTTGCTCATGGTGACAGTGTTCATGGCGTTAGTTCCTATGGTGAATGTGACCATGGGGACAGTGCCCATAGTCACAATTCTCATGGTGTAGTGCTCACGGTGACAGTGCCCATGGCGACAATACACAGGGTGACAGTATTCATGGTGACATTGCTCATGGTGAGAGTGCCCATGTTCACAACTGTCACGGTGATAGTTCCCATGGTGACAATACCCAGGGTAACAGAGCTGATGGTAAAAGTGTTCACGGTGACAGTGCCCATGGTGACAGTACCTAAGGTGACAATTCCCATGGTGAGACTGCTCATAGACAGTGCCCATGGTGACAATACCCAGCGTGTCCTGTCCATGGTGACAGTGATCATGGTGACACATCTCATGAGGACAGTGCCATAAGTGACAGTGCTCATTGTGGCAGTGCTCATGGTGACAGTGCCCATGGTGACAGTGCCTATGGTGATAGATATCATGGTGGCTGTGCCCAGGGAGACATTGCCCACGCTGACAAGACCCATGGTGATACTTCCCATTGTGACAGTGCCATCGGTGGCAGAGCCCATGGTGACAGTGCCCAAGATCACAGAGCCCATGGTGCGAGTGCTAACGGTGACTGTGCCCATGGTGACAGCACCCAGTGTGACAATGCCCATTGTGACAGTGCTCACGGTGACCATGCCAATGGTGATAGTGCCAATAGTGAGAGTGCTCACGGTGACACTGCCCATGGACACACTGCCCATTGTGATAGTGCCCATCATGACAACCCCTCGGAGGCAGTGCCAATGGTGAGAGTCCCCGTGGTGACAGTTCTCATGGTGAAAGTGATCCTTTTGAAATTGCTCATGGTGACAGTGCTCATGGTGACAGTGCTCAAGGTGATAGTCTCCATGTTGACAGTGTGCATGGTGACTGTTCTCACGGTGACAGTGCCTATGGTGATTATGCTCTTAGTGACAGTGCTCATGGTGACAGTGCCCATGGTGACAGTGACCACGGTGACTGTTCTCACCGTGGTAGTGCCCATGGTGACAGTGTTCATGATGACAGTCCGCATTAAGGCTGTGCCCGTGGTGACATTGCTAATGGTGATAATTCTCACGGTGATAGTACGCACGTTGAAAATGACAAAGGTGACAACACCCAGGTGATAATAATCATGGTGAAAGTGCCCATGGTGGCAGTTCTCATACTGACAGTTCTTGTGACAGTGCTCATGGTGGCAGTGCTCGTGGTGACAGTGCTCTTGGTGACAGTGCTCATGGTGGCAGTGCCCATGGTGAGACTACCGATGGTGACCCTGCCCATGGTGACAGTGCACATGGTCATGGTGCCTCTGGTGGCAGTGCAATATAGTGAGAATGCCCATGATGATATTGCTCATGGTGATAGTGCCCATGGTGAGAGTGCCCATGGTTCCAGTGCTCATGGTGACAGTGCCCATTGTGACAGTGCCCTTGGTGACAGTGCACACCATGAGAGTGCACATGGTGTCTGTGCCCATGGTGACAGTTCTTATCATGAGAGTGTTCACGGTAGCAGTGTTCATGGTAATAGTGCTCACGGAGGCATTGCCCACAATGAGAGTGCCCACGGTGAGAATACTGACTGTGACAGTGCCCATGATGACTTTTCTCTCTGTGACAGTGCCCTTGGGGACAGTTAGCACAGTGAGATTTCTCACAGTGATAGTGCACATTGTTTCAGTGCTCATAGTGACAAGACCCTAGGCGCCAGTGCCCATCATGGCATTGCTCACGGTGATATTTCTCACGGTGACAGTGCCCATGGTGATATTACCCATGGTGACAGTACTCAGTGATCAAGTGCTCATGGTGACATGGCATAAGGTGATAATGCTCACGGTGGCAGTGCAAAATGGTGACAGTGCCCATGGGGACATTGCTTAATGTGATAGTCCTTGTGGTGACATTGTGCATGGTGACATTGCCCACCATGACAGTGCTCTTGTTGACAGTGCTCATGGTGATAGTGCCAATGTTGGAAGTGCCCATCGTGAAAGTGTCCATGGTGACAGTTCTTATGATGAGAGTGGTCAGAGTGGCAGTGCTCATGGTGAAAGTGCCCATGGTGACAGAGCCCACGGTGACAGTGTCCATAGTTATAGTGTCCATGGTGACAGTACTAACAGTGAAATTGTCCATGGGGACACTGCCCATGGTGAAAGTGCCCATGGTCACAACACTCACGGTGATAGTGCTCACGGTGAGAGTGGCCATGGTGACAGTGACCACGGTGACAGTTCTAATGGTGATACTGCCCATGATGACAGTGCTCATGGTGACAGTCCACATTGTACCAGTGCCCAAGGTGACAGTGCTCATGGTGACAGTGCCCAAAGTCACAATACCCATGGTGACAGTGCCCAGGCTGACAGTTCTCAAGGTGATAGTGCCCATGGTGACAGTGCCCATGGTGATACAGAGAATGGGGACAGTGCTTATGGTGACAGTGGTCATGGTTGCAGTACCCATGGTGATAGTGCTGAAACTGACAGTGCCCTTGGGGATAGTGCCCATGGTGAGTGTGCTCGTGTTAATTGTGTCCATGGTGGCAGTTCCCATTGTGAAAGTGCTCATGATGACAGTGCCCATGTGGGTAGTTCCCATGGTGACAGTGCTCATGGTGATAGTGACCATGTTAAGAGTGCACATGGTGGCTGTGCCCTTGGTGACAGTGCCCATGATGACAGTATTCATGGTGACAGTGCTCACGGTGATAATGCCCATGGTGGCAGTGCACATGGTGGTAGTGCACATGGTGGCAGTGAAAAATGGGGACAGTTCCCATGCTGACAGTTCTCATTGTGACAATGCACACAGTCACAACCGATGCTGACACTGCTCATGGTAGCTGTACCCTTGGTGACAGTGCTCAGAGTGATAGTGCCCATGGTGGCAGTGTCCATGGTGACACTGCCCATGGTGACAATGCCCATGATGACAGTGCCCATGGAGTCAGTGCCCACGGAGCCATTGCCTATGGTAACAGTGCTCACAGTGACAGTACCCATGGTAACAGTGACCATGGTGAGAGTGCTCATGGTGATAGTGTCTATGGTGACAGATCACACTGTGACAGTCCGCATTGTGCCAGTACCAATAGTGACAGTACCCATGGTGACATTGACCACGGTGAGAGTGATCACGGTGCTAGTGCTCACAGTAATAGTGCTCATGGTGACAGTGCCGACAGTGAAGGTGCTCACGGTGACAGTGCCTCTGGTGATAGTGCCCATGGTGAGAGTCCGCCCATTGATAGTGTCCATGGTGGCAGTTCCCATTGTGAAAATGCTCATGATGACATTGCCCATGTTGGTAGTCCCCATGGTGACAGTGCTCACGGTGATAGTGACCTTGGTAACTGTGCACATGGTGGCCGTGCCCTTGGTGACAGTGCCAATGATGACAGTACTCATGGTGACAGTTCTCACGGTGATAGTGCCCATGGTGATATTGCACATGGTGGCAGTGAAAAATGGTGACAGTGCCCATGTTGACAGTTCTCATGGTGACAGTGCACACGGTGACAACCCATGCAGACAGTACTCACGGTGACAGTTCTCATGGTTGCAGTACCCATGGTGACAGTGCTCACAGTGATACTGCCCATGGTGGCAGTGCCCATGGTGACAGTGCCCATGGTGACACTGCCCATGATGACAGTGCCCATGGTGAAAGTTCCCACGGCGCCATTGCCTATGGTGACAGTGCTCATGGTAACAGTGCCCATGGTGACAGTGACCATGGTGAGAGTGCTCACACTGATAGTGCCCATGGTGACAGGGCTCATGGTGCCAGTCCGCATTGTGCCAGTACCCATGGCGACAGTGCTCATGGTGACACTGACCACAGTGAGAGTGCTCACTGTGATAGAGCTCACGGTAATAGTGCTCATGGTGACAGTGCAAATGGTGACAATACCCATGGTGACAGTACTCATGTTGAAAATACCCATGGTGGCAGTTCTCATGGTGACAGTGCTCATAATAGCAGTGCCCAAGGTGGCAGTCCTCGTGGTGACAGTGCTAATGGTGACAGTGCCCTTGGTGGCAGTTCCCATGGGGACATTACCGATGGTGACCCTGTGCATTGTTACAGTGCCCATGGTAACCGTGCTCACGGTGGTAGTGCACATCGTGACAGTGCCCATGGTGGCAGTTCACCTGGTGACAGTGCTAAATCGTGACAGTGCACATGCTGACAGTGCTCACGGTGATAGTGCCCATGGTGACAGTGCCCACGGTGATAATGGGTATTATTACAGTGTTCATCTTGACAGAGCCCAAGTTGGCAGTGGCCATGGTGACAGTGCCCACAATGACAGTGCCCATGGTAACAGTGCCGACAGTGACAGTGCCCATGGTGACACTTCTCACAGTGAATGTGCCCATGGGGACAGTTACCATGATGAGATTTCTCACGGTGATAGTGCCCGTTGTGACAGTGCTCACACTGACAATGCCCATGGTGCCACTGCCCATAGAGACATTCCGCACGGTCACTTTTCTCACGGTGAAAGTACCTATGGTGACACTGCACCTGGTGGCAGTGCAAAATGGTGACAGTGCCCATGGTGACATTGCTCATAGTGACTTTGCTTACAGTGATAGTCCTTACGGTGACAGTGTGCACAGTGACACTGCACACAGTTGCAGTGTTCATGGTGACAGTGTTCACGGTGATACTTTCCATGGTGATAGTGCCCATGGTGACACTGCACATGGTGGCAGTGAAAAATGGTGACAGTGCCCCTGTTGTCAGTTCTCATGGTGACCGTGCACATGGTGACAACCCGTGCAGACTGTACTCATGGTGACAGTACTCACGGTGACAGTTCTCATGTTTGCAGTATCCATGGTGACAGTGCTCACAGTGATAGTGCCCATGGTGAGAGTGCCCATGATGACAGGGCCCATGGTGCCATTGCCTATGGTGACAGTGCTCATGGTAACAGTGCCCAAGGTGACAGTGACCATGGTGAGAGTGCTCACACTGATGGTGCCCATGGTGACAGTGCTCATGGTGTCTGTCTACATTGTGCCAGTACCCATGGCAACAGTGCTCATGGTGACAGGGACCACAGTGAGAGAGCTCACGGTGAGAGTGCTCACGGTAATAGTGCTCATGGTGACAGTGCAAATGGTGACAATACCATGGTGACAGTACTCATGTTGAAAATACCCATGGTGGCAGTTCTCATAGCGACAGATCTCATGGTGACATTGCTCATAATAGCAGTGCCCAGGTGCCAGTGCTCGTGGTGACGGTGCTAATGGTGACAGTGCTCTTGGTGGCAGTTCCCATCGGGACAATACTGATGGTGACACTGTGCATTGTTACAGTGCCCATGGTAACCGTGTTCACGGTGATAGTGCACATCGTGACAGTGCCCATGGTGGTAGTTCACCTGGTGACAGTGCTAAATAGTGACAGTGCACATGCTGACAGTGCTCACGGTGATAGTGCCCATGGTGACAGTGCACACGGTCATAATGGGCATTGTTACAGAGTTCATGGTGACAGCACACGGTGGCAGTGGCCATGGAGACAGTGCCCACAATGACAGTGCCCATGGTGACAGTGCCGACAGTGACAGTGCCCATGGTGACACTTCTCATGGTGACAGTGCCCATGGGGACAGTTAGCATGGTGAGATTTCTAATGGTGATAGTGCCCGTTGTGCCAGTGCTCACAGTAACAATGCCCATGGGGCCAGTGCCCATAGAGTCATTCCGCACGGTCACATTTCTCACGGTGAAAGTGCCTATGGTGATATTAACCATGGTGACACTGCACATGGTGGCAGAGCAAAATGGTGACAGTGCCCATGGTGACATTGCTCATGGTGACTTTGCTTACGGTGATAGTCCTTACAGTGACAGTACGCATGGTGACACTGCACACAGTGACAGTGTTCATGGTGAAAGTGTTCACGGTGATAGTTCCCATGGTGAGATTGTCCTGGTAACAGTGCCCATAGTCACAATTCTCATGGTGTAGTGCTCACAGTGACAGTGCCCATGGTGTCATGCCCATGGTGACAGTGCTCATGGTGACAGTGCTCATGTTGGCAGAGCCATAAATAAGAGTGCTCATTGTGGCAGTGCTCATGGTGTCCGTGCTCATGGTGACAGTGCCCATGATTACAGTGTTTATGGTGATAGATGTCACGGTGTCAGTGCCCACGCGGAGAGTGCCAAGGCTGACAAAGCCCAGGGTGATACTTCCCATTGGGACAGTGCCCACGGTGACAGTGCCCATGGTGACAGCACCCAGTGTGACAAGGCGCATGGTGACAGTGCTCACGGTGACAGTGCCCATGGTGACAGTGCCGATGGTGAGAGTGCCAATAGTGACAGTGCTCATGGTGAAACTGCCCACAGAGACATCGCCCATGGTGATAGTGTTCATGGTGACAACCCCACGGTGACAGTGCCAATGTTGATAGTCCCAGTGGTGACAGGTCTTACACTGAATGTGACCATGGTGTCTGTGCTCATGGTGACAGTGCTCAAGGTTATAGTCTCCATGTTGACAGTGCCGATGGTGACAATTCTCACGGTGACAGGGCCTATGGTGAAAATTCTCATAGTGACAGTGTTCACGGTGACAGTGCCCATGGTGCTATTACCCATGGTGACAGTTCTCATAGTGAAACTGCCCATGTTGACACTGCCCATGGTGGCAGTGCAAAATGGTGACAGTGCCCATGGTGATATTGCTCATGGTGACATTGCTTATGGTGATAGTGTGTATGGTGAAACTGCACACAGTGACATTGCTCATGGTGACAGTGTTCACGGCGTTAGTTCCTATGGTGAATGTGACCATGGGGACAGTGCCCATAGTCACAATTCTCATGGTGTAGTGCTCACGGTGACAGTGCCCATGGTGACAATACACAGGGTGACAGTATTCATGGTGACATTGCTCATGGTGAGAGTGCCCATGTTCACAACTGTCACGGTGATAGTTCCCATGGTGACAATACCCAGGGTAACAGAGCTGATGGTAAAAGTGTTCACGGTGACAGTGCCCATGGTGACAGTACCTAAGGTGACAATTCCCATGGTGAGACTGCTCATAGACAGTGCCCATGGTGACAATACCCAGCGTGTCCTGTCCATGGTGACAGTGATCATGGTGACACATCTCATGAGGACAGTGCCATAAGTGACAGTGCTCATGGTGACAGTGCCCATGGTGACAGTGCCTATGGTGATAGATATCATGGTGGCTGTGCCCAGGGAGACATTGCCCACGCTGACAAGACCCATGGTGATACTTCCCATTGTGACAGTGCCATCGGTGGCAGAGCCCATGGTGACAGTGCCCAAGATCACAGAGCCCATGGTGAGAGTGCTAACGGTGACTGTGCCCATGGTGACAGCACCCAGTGTGAAAATGCCCATTGTGACAGTGCTCACGGTGACCATGCCAATGGTGATAGTGCCAATAGTGAGAGTGCTCACGGTGACACTGCCCATGGACACACTGCCCATTGTGATAGTGCCCATCATGACAACCCCTCGGAGGCAGTGCCAATGGTGAGAGTCCCCGTGGTGACAGTTCTCATGGTGAAAGTGATCCTTTTGAAATTGCTCATGGTGACAGTGCTCATGGTGACAGTGCTCAAGGTGATAGTCTCCATGTTGACAGTGTGCATGGTGACTGTTCTCACGGTGACAGTGCCTATGGTGATTATGCTCTTAGTGACAGTGCTCATGGTGACAGTGCCCATGGTGACAGTGACCACGGTGACTGTTCTCACCGTGGTAGTGCCCATGGTGACAGTGTTCATGATGACAGTCCGCATTAAGGCTGTGCCCGTGGTGACATTGCTAATGGTGATAATTCTCACGGTGATAGTACGCACGTTGAAAATGACAAAGGTGACAACACCCAGGTGATAATAATCATGGTGAAAGTGCCCATGGTGGCAGTTCTCATACTGACAGTTCTTGTGACAGTGCTCATGGTGGCAGTGCTCGTGGTGACAGTGCTCTTGGTGACAGTGCTCATGGTGGCAGTGCCCATGGTGAGACTACCGATGGTGACCCTGCCCATGGTGACAGTGCACATGGTCATGGTGCCTCTGGTGGCAGTGCAATATAGTGAGAATGCCCATGATGATATTGCTCATGGTGATAGTGCCCATGGTGAGAGTGCCCATGGTTCCAGTGCTCATGGTGACAGTGCCCATTGTGACAGTGCCCTTGGTGACAGTGCACACCATGAGAGTGCCCATGGTGTCTGTGCCCATGGTGACAGTTCTTATCATGAGAGTGTTCACGGTAGCAGTGTTCATGGTAATAGTGCTCACGGAGGCATTGCCCACAATGAGAGTGCCCACGGTGAGAATACTGACTGTGACAGTGCCCATGATGACTTTTCTCTCTGTGACAGTGCCCTTGGGGACATAGCACGGTGAGATTTCTCACAGTGAGAGTGCACATTGTTTCAGTGCTCATAGTGACAAGACCCTAGGCGCCAGTGCCCATCATGGCATTGCTCACGGTGATATTTCTCACGGTGACAGTGCCCATGGTGATATTACCCATGGTGACAGTACTCAGTGATCAAGTGCTCATGGTGACATGGCATAAGGTGATAATGCTCACGGTGGCAGTGCAAAATGGTGACAGTGCCCATGGGGACATTGCTTAATGTGATAGTCCTTGTGGTGACATTGTGCATGGTGACATTGCCCACCATGACAGTGCTCTTGTTGACAGTGCTCATGGTGATAGTGCCAATGTTGGAAGTGCCCATCGTGAAAGTGTCCATGGTGACAGTTCTTATGATGAGAGTGGTCAGAGTGGCAGTGCTCATGGTGAAAGTGCCCATGGTGACAGAGCCCACGGTGACAGTGTCCATAGTTATAGTGTCCATGGTGACAGTACTAACAGTGAAATTGTCCATGGGGACACTGCCCATGGTGAAAGTGCCCATGGTCACAACACTCACGGTGATAGTGCTCACGGTGAGAGTGGCCATGGTGACAGTGACCACGGTGACAGTTCTAATGGTGATACTGCCCATGATGACAGTGCTCATGGTGACAGTCCACATTGTACCAGTGCCCAAGGTGACAGTGCTCATGGTGACAGTGCCCAAAGTCACAATACCCATGGTGACAGTGCCCAGGCTGACAGTTCTCAAGGTGATAGTGCCCATGGTGACAGTGCACATGGTGATACAGAGAATGGAGACAGTGCTTATGGTGACAGTGGTCATGGTTGCAGTACCCATGGTGATAGTGCTGAAACTGACAGTGCCCTTGGGGATAGTGCCCATGGTGAGTGTGCTCGTGTTAATTGTGTCCATGGTGGCAGTTCCCATTGTGAAAGTGCTCATGATGACAGTGCCCATGTGGGTAGTTCCCATGGTGACAGTGCTCATGGTGATAGTGACCATGTTAACAGTGCACATGGTGGCTGTGCCCTTGGTGACAGTGCCCATGATGACAGTATTCATGGTGACAGTGCTCACGGTGATAAGGCCAATGTGGCAGTGCACATGGTGGTAGTGCACATGGTGGCAGTGAAAAATGGGGACAGTTCCCATGCTGACAGTTCTCATTGTGACAATGCACATGGTCACAACCGATGCTGACACTGCTCATGGTAGCTATACCCTTGGTGACAGTGCTCAGAGTGATAGTGCCCATGGTGGCAGTGTCCATGGTGACACTGCCCATGGTGACAATGCCCATGATGACAGTGCCCATGGAGTCAGTGCCCACGGAGCCATTGCCTATGGTAACAGTGCTCACAGTGACAGTACCCATGGTAACAGTGACCATGGTGAGAGTGCTCATGGTGATAGTGTCTATGGTGACAGATCACACTGTGACAGTCCGCATTGTGCCAGTACCAATAGTGACAGTGCCCATGGTGACATTGACCACGGTGAGAGTGATCACGGTGCTAGTGCTCACAGTAATAGTGCTCATGGTGACAGTGCCGACAGTGAAGGTGCTCACGGTGACAGTGCCTCTGGTGATAGTGCCCATGGTGAGAGTCCGCCCATTGATAGTGCCCATGGTGGCAGTTCCCATTGTGAAAATGCTCATGATGACATTGCCCATGTTGGTAGTCCCCATGGTGACAGTGCTCACGGTGATAGTGACCTTGGTAACTGTGCACATGGTGGCCGTGCCCTTGGTGACAGTGCCAATGATGACAGTACTCATGGTGACAGTTCTCACGGTGATAGTGCCCATGGTGATATTGCACATGGTGGCAGTGAAAAATGGTGACAGTGCCCATGTTGACAGTTCTCATGGTGACAGTGCACACGGTGACAACCCATGCAGACAGTACTCACGGTGACAGTTCTCATGGTTGCAGTACCCATGGTGACAGTGCTCACAGTGATACTGCCCATGGTGGCAGTGCCCATGGTGACAGTGCCCATGGTGACACTGCCCATGATGACAGTGCCCATGGTGAAAGTTCCCACGGCGCCATTGCCTATGGTGACAGTGCTCATGGTAACAGTGCCCATGGTGACAGTGACCATGGTGAGAGTGCTCACACTGATAGTGCCCATGGTGACAGGGCTCATGGTGCCAGTCCGCATTGTGCCAGTACCCATGGCGACAGTGCTCATGGTGACACTGACCACAGTGAGAGTGCTCACTGTGATAGAGCTCACGGTAATAGTGCTCATGGTGACAGTGCAAATGGTGACAATACCCATGGTGACAGTACTCATGTTGAAAATACCCATGGTGGCAGTTCTCATGGTGACAGTGCTCATAATAGCAGTGCCCAAGGTGGCAGTCCTCGTGGTGACAGTGCTAATGGTGACAGTGCCCTTGGTGGCAGTTCCCATGGGGACATTACCGATGGTGACCCTGTGCATTGTTACAGTGCCCATGGTAACCGTGCTCACGGTGGTAGTGCACATCGTGACAGTGCCCATGGTGGCAGTTCACCTGGTGACAGTGCTAAATCGTGACAGTGCACATGCTGACAGTGCTCACGGTGATAGTGCCCATGGTGACAGTGCCCACGGTGATAATGGGTATTATTACAGTGTTCATCTTGACAGAGCCCAAGTTGGCAGTGGCCATGGTGACAGTGCCCACAATGACAGTGCCCATGGTAACAGTGCCGACAGTGACAGTGCCCATGGTGACACTTCTCACAGTGAATGTGCCCATGGGGACAGTTACCATGATGAGATTTCTCACGGTGATAGTGCCCGTTGTGACAGTGCTCACACTGACAATGCCCATGGTGCCACTGCCCATAGAGACATTCCGCACGGTCACTTTTCTCACGGTGAAAGTACCTATGGTGACACTGCACCTGGTGGCAGTGCAAAATGGTGACAGTGCCCATGGTGACATTGCTCATAGTGACTTTGCTTACAGTGATAGTCCTTACGGTGACAGTGTGCACAGTGACACTGCACACAGTTGCAGTGTTCATGGTGACAGTGTTCACGGTGATACTTTCCATGGTGATAGTGCCCATGGTGACACTGCACATGGTGGCAGTGAAAAATGGTGACAGTGCCCCTGTTGTCAGTTCTCATGGTGACCGTGCACATGGTGACAACCCGTGCAGACTGTACTCATGGTGACAGTACTCACGGTGACAGTTCTCATGTTTGCAGTATCCATGGTGACAGTGCTCACAGTGATAGTGCCCATGGTGAGAGTGCCCATGATGACAGGGCCCATGGTGCCATTGCCTATGGTGACAGTGCTCATGGTAACAGTGCCCAAGGTGACAGTGACCATGGTGAGAGTGCTCACACTGATGGTGCCCATGGTGACAGTGCTCATGGTGTCTGTCTACATTGTGCCAGTACCCATGGCAACAGTGCTCATGGTGACAGGGACCACAGTGAGAGAGCTCACGGTGAGAGTGCTCACGGTAATAGTGCTCATGGTGACAGTGCAAATGGTGACAATACCATGGTGACAGTACTCATGTTGAAAATACCCATGGTGGCAGTTCTCATAGCGACAGATCTCATGGTGACATTGCTCATAATAGCAGTGCCCAGGTGCCAGTGCTCGTGGTGACGGTGCTAATGGTGACAGTGCTCTTGGTGGCAGTTCCCATCGGGACAATACTGATGGTGACACTGTGCATTGTTACAGTGACCATGGTAACCGTGTTCACGGTGATAGTGCACATCGTGACAGTGCCCATGGTGGTAGTTCACCTGGTGACAGTGCTAAATAGTGACAGTGCACATGCTGACAGTGCTCACGGTGATAGTGCCCATGGTGACAGTGCACACGGTCATAATGGGCATTGTTACAGAGTTCATGGTGACAGCACACGGTGGCAGTGGCCATGGAGACAGTGCCCACAATGACAGTGCCCATGGTGACAGTGCCGACAGTGACAGTGCCCATGGTGACACTTCTCATGGTGACAGTGCCCATGGGGACAGTTAGCATGGTGAGATTTCTAATGGTGATAGTGCCCGTTGTGCCAGTGCTCACAGTAACAATGCCCATGGGGCCAGTGCCCATAGAGTCATTCCGCACGGTCACATTTCTCACGGTGAAAGTGCCTATGGTGATATTAACCATGGTGACACTGCACATGGTGGCAGAGCAAAATGGTGACAGTGCCCATGGTGACATTGCTCATGGTGACTTTGCTTACGGTGATAGTCCTTACAGTGACAGTACGCATGGTGACACTGCACACAGTGACAGTGTTCATGGTGAAAGTGTTCACGGTGATAGTTCCCATGGTGAGATTGTCCTGGTAACAGTGCCCATAGTCACAATTCTCATGGTGTAGTGCTCACAGTGACAGTGCCCATGGTGTCATGCCCATGGTGACAGTGCTCATGGTGACAGTGCTCATGTTGGCAGAGCCATAAATAAGAGTGCTCATTGTGGCAGTGCTCATGGTGTCCGTGCTCATGGTGACAGTGCCCATGATTACAGTGTTTATGGTGATAGATGTCACGGTGTCAGTGCCCACGCGGAGAGTGCCAAGGCTGACAAAGCCCAGGGTGATACTTCCCATTGGGACAGTGCCCACGGTGACAGTGCCCATGGTGACAGCACCCAGTGTGACAAGGCGCATGGTGACAGTGCTCACGGTGACAGTGCCCATGGTGACAGTGCCGATGGTGAGAGTGCCAATAGTGACAGTGCTCATGGTGAAACTGCCCACAGAGACATCGCCCATGGTGATAGTGTTCATGGTGACAACCCCACGGTGACAGTGCCAATGTTGATAGTCCCAGTGGTGACAGGTCTTACACTGAATGTGACCATGGTGTCTGTGCTCATGGTGACAGTGCTCAAGGTTATAGTCTCCATGTTGACAGTGCCGATGGTGACAATTCTCACGGTGACAGGGCCTATGGTGAAAATTCTCATAGTGACAGTGTTCACGGTGACAGTGCCCATGGTGCTATTACCCATGGTGACAGTTCTCATAGTGAAACTGCCCATGTTGACACTGCCCATGGTGGCAGTGCAAAATGGTGACAGTGCCCATGGTGATATTGCTCATGGTGACATTGCTTATGGTGATAGTGTGTATGGTGAAACTGCACACAGTGACATTGCTCATGGTGACAGTGTTCACGGCGTTAGTTCCTATGGTGAATGTGACCATGGGGACAGTGCCCATAGTCACAATTCTCATGGTGTAGTGCTCACGGTGACAGTGCCCATGGTGACAATACACAGGGTGACAGTATTCATGGTGACATTGCTCATGGTGAGAGTGCCCATGTTCACAACTGTCACGGTGATAGTTCCCATGGTGACAATACCCAGGGTAACAGAGCTGATGGTAAAAGTGTTCACGGTGACAGTGCCCATGGTGACAGTACCTAAGGTGACAATTCCCATGGTGAGACTGCTCATAGACAGTGCCCATGGTGACAATACCCAGCGTGTCCTGTCCATGGTGACAGTGATCATGGTGACACATCTCATGAGGACAGTGCCATAAGTGACAGTGCTCATGGTGACAGTGCCCATGGTGACAGTGCCTATGGTGATAGATATCATGGTGGCTGTGCCCAGGGAGACATTGCCCACGCTGACAAGACCCATGGTGATACTTCCCATTGTGACAGTGCCATCGGTGGCAGAGCCCATGGTGACAGTGCCCAAGATCACAGAGCCCATGGTGAGAGTGCTAACGGTGACTGTGCCCATGGTGACAGCACCCAGTGTGAAAATGCCCATTGTGACAGTGCTCACGGTGACCATGCCAATGGTGATAGTGCCAACAGTGAGAGTGCTCACGGTGACACTGCCCATGGACACACTGCCCATTGTGATAGTGCCCATCATGACAACCCCTCGGAGGCAGTGCCAATGGTGAGAGTCCCCGTGGTGACAGTTCTCATGGTGAAAGTGATCCTTTTGAAATTGCTCATGGTGACAGTGCTCATGGTGACAGTGCTCAAGGTGATAGTCTCCATGTTGACAGTGTGCATGGTGACTGTTCTCACGGTGACAGTGCCTATGGTGATTATGCTCTTAGTGACAGTGCTCATGGTGACAGTGCCCATGGTGACAGTGACCACGGTGACTGTTCTCACCGTGGTAGTGCCCATGGTGACAGTGTTCATGATGACAGTCCGCATTAAGGCTGTGCCCGTGGTGACATTGCTAATGGTGATAATTCTCACGGTGATAGTACGCACGTTGAAAATGACAAAGGTGACAACACCCAGGTGATAATAATCATGGTGAAAGTGCCCATGGTGGCAGTTCTCATACTGACAGTTCTTGTGACAGTGCTCATGGTGGCAGTGCTCGTGGTGACAGTGCTCTTGGTGACAGTGCTCATGGTGGCAGTGCCCATGGTGAGACTACCGATGGTGACCCTGCCCATGGTGACAGTGCACATGGTCATGGTGCCTCTGGTGGCAGTGCAATATAGTGAGAATGCCCATGATGATATTGCTCATGGTGATAGTGCCCATGGTGAGAGTGCCCATGGTTCCAGTGCTCATGGTGACAGTGCCCATTGTGACAGTGCCCTTGGTGACAGTGCACACCATGAGAGTGCCCATGGTGTCTGTGCCCATGGTGACAGTTCTTATCATGAGAGTGTTCACGGTAGCAGTGTTCATGGTAATAGTGCTCACGGAGGCATTGCCCACAATGAGAGTGCCCACGGTGAGAATACTGACTGTGACAGTGCCCATGATGACTTTTCTCTCTGTGACAGTGCCCTTGGGGACATAGCACGGTGAGATTTCTCACAGTGAGAGTGCACATTGTTTCAGTGCTCATAGTGACAAGACCCTAGGCGCCAGTGCCCATCATGGCATTGCTCACGGTGATATTTCTCACGGTGACAGTGCCCATGGTGATATTACCCATGGTGACAGTACTCAGTGATCAAGTGCTCATGGTGACATGGCATAAGGTGATAATGCTCACGGTGGCAGTGCAAAATGGTGACAGTGCCCATGGGGACATTGCTTAATGTGATAGTCCTTGTGGTGACATTGTGCATGGTGACATTGCCCACCATGACAGTGCTCTTGTTGACAGTGCTCATGGTGATAGTGCCAATGTTGGAAGTGCCCATCGTGAAAGTGTCCATGGTGACAGTTCTTATGATGAGAGTGGTCAGAGTGGCAGTGCTCATGGTGAAAGTGCCCATGGTGACAGAGCCCACGGTGACAGTGTCCATAGTTATAGTGTCCATGGTGACAGTACTAACAGTGAAATTGTCCATGGGGACACTGCCCATGGTGAAAGTGCCCATGGTCACAACACTCACGGTGATAGTGCTCACGGTGAGAGTGGCCATGGTGACAGTGACCACGGTGACAGTTCTAATGGTGATACTGCCCATGATGACAGTGCTCATGGTGACAGTCCACATTGTACCAGTGCCCAAGGTGACAGTGCTCATGGTGACAGTGCCCAAAGTCACAATACCCATGGTGACAGTGCCCAGGCTGACAGTTCTCAAGGTGATAGTGCCCATGGTGACAGTGCCCATGGTGATACAGAGAATGGGGACAGTGCTTATGGTGACAGTGGTCATGGTTGCAGTACCCATGGTGATAGTGCTGAAACTGACAGTGCCCTTGGGGATAGTGCCCATGGTGAGTGTGCTCGTGTTAATTGTGTCCATGGTGGCAGTTCCCATTGTGAAAGTGCTCATGATGACAGTGCCCATGTGGGTAGTTCCCATGGTGACAGTGCTCATGGTGATAGTGACCATGTTAACAGTGCACATGGTGGCTGTGCCCTTGGTGACAGTGCCCATGATGACAGTATTCATGGTGACAGTGCTCACGGTGATAATGCCCATGGTGGCAGTGCACATGGTGGTAGTGCACATGGTGGCAGTGAAAAATGGGGACAGTTCCCATGCTGACAGTTCTCATTGTGACAATGCACACAGTCACAACCGATGCTGACACTGCTCATGGTAGCTGTACCCTTGGTGACAGTGCTCAGAGTGATAGTGCCCATGGTGGCAGTGTCCATGGTGACACTGCCCATGGTGACAATGCCCATGATGACAGTGCCCATGGAGTCAGTGCCCACGGAGCCATTGCCTATGGTAACAGTGCTCACAGTGACAGTACCCATGGTAACAGTGACCATGGTGAGAGTGCTCATGGTGATAGTGTCTATGGTGACAGATCACACTGTGACAGTCCGCATTGTGCCAGTACCAATAGTGACAGTACCCATGGTGACATTGACCACGGTGAGAGTGATCACGGTGCTAGTGCTCACAGTAATAGTGCTCATGGTGACAGTGCCGACAGTGAAGGTGCTCACGGTGACAGTGCCTCTGGTGATAGTGCCCATGGTGAGAGTCCGCCCATTGATAGTGTCCATGGTGGCAGTTCCCATTGTGAAAATGCTCATGATGACATTGCCCATGTTGGTAGTCCCCATGGTGACAGTGCTCACGGTGATAGTGACCTTGGTAACTGTGCACATGGTGGCCGTGCCCTTGGTGACAGTGCCAATGATGACAGTACTCATGGTGACAGTTCTCACGGTGATAGTGCCCATGGTGATATTGCACATGGTGGCAGTGAAAAATGGTGACAGTGCCCATGTTGACAGTTCTCATGGTGACAGTGCACACGGTGACAACCCATGCAGACAGTACTCACGGTGACAGTTCTCATGGTTGCAGTACCCATGGTGACAGTGCTCACAGTGATACTGCCCATGGTGGCAGTGCCCATGGTGACAGTGCCCATGGTGACACTGCCCATGATGACAGTGCCCATGGTGAAAGTTCCCACGGCGCCATTGCCTATGGTGACAGTGCTCATGGTAACAGTGCCCATGGTGACAGTGACCATGGTGAGAGTGCTCACACTGATAGTGCCCATGGTGACAGGGCTCATGGTGCCAGTCCGCATTGTGCCAGTACCCATGGCGACAGTGCTCATGGTGACACTGACCACAGTGAGAGTGCTCACTGTGATAGAGCTCACGGTAATAGTGCTCATGGTGACAGTGCAAATGGTGACAATACCCATGGTGACAGTACTCATGTTGAAAATACCCATGGTGGCAGTTCTCATGGTGACAGTGCTCATAATAGCAGTGCCCAAGGTGGCAGTCCTCGTGGTGACAGTGCTAATGGTGACAGTGCCCTTGGTGGCAGTTCCCATGGGGACATTACCGATGGTGACCCTGTGCATTGTTACAGT
Organism: Mesoplodon mirus; assembly: GCF_964341445.2. Classification (NCBI taxonomy): domain Eukaryota; kingdom Metazoa; phylum Chordata; class Mammalia; order Artiodactyla; family Ziphiidae; genus Mesoplodon; species Mesoplodon mirus. The sequence continues at coordinate 28,847 of NW_028295259.1, forward strand.
GCCCATGGTAACCGTGCTCACGGTGGTAGTGCACATCGTGACAGTGCCCATGGTGGCAGTTCACCTGGTGACAGTGCTAAATCGTGACAGTGCACATGCTGACAGTGCTCACGGTGATAGTGCCCATGGTGACAGTGCCCACGGTGATAATGGGTATTATTACAGTGTTCATCTTGACAGAGCCCAAGTTGGCAGTGGCCATGGTGACAGTGCCCACAATGACAGTGCCCATGGTAACAGTGCCGACAGTGACAGTGCCCATGGTGACACTTCTCACAGTGAATGTGCCCATGGGGACAGTTACCATGATGAGATTTCTCACGGTGATAGTGCCCGTTGTGACAGTGCTCACACTGACAATGCCCATGGTGCCACTGCCCATAGAGACATTCCGCACGGTCACTTTTCTCACGGTGAAAGTACCTATGGTGACACTGCACCTGGTGGCAGTGCAAAATGGTGACAGTGCCCATGGTGACATTGCTCATAGTGACTTTGCTTACAGTGATAGTCCTTACGGTGACAGTGTGCACAGTGACACTGCACACAGTTGCAGTGTTCATGGTGACAGTGTTCACGGTGATACTTTCCATGGTGATAGTGCCCATGGTGACACTGCACATGGTGGCAGTGAAAAATGGTGACAGTGCCCCTGTTGTCAGTTCTCATGGTGACCGTGCACATGGTGACAACCCGTGCAGACTGTACTCATGGTGACAGTACTCACGGTGACAGTTCTCATGTTTGCAGTATCCATGGTGACAGTGCTCACAGTGATAGTGCCCATGGTGAGAGTGCCCATGATGACAGGGCCCATGGTGCCATTGCCTATGGTGACAGTGCTCATGGTAACAGTGCCCAAGGTGACAGTGACCATGGTGAGAGTGCTCACACTGATGGTGCCCATGGTGACAGTGCTCATGGTGTCTGTCTACATTGTGCCAGTACCCATGGCAACAGTGCTCATGGTGACAGGGACCACAGTGAGAGAGCTCACGGTGAGAGTGCTCACGGTAATAGTGCTCATGGTGACAGTGCAAATGGTGACAATACCATGGTGACAGTACTCATGTTGAAAATACCCATGGTGGCAGTTCTCATAGCGACAGATCTCATGGTGACATTGCTCATAATAGCAGTGCCCAGGTGCCAGTGCTCGTGGTGACGGTGCTAATGGTGACAGTGCTCTTGGTGGCAGTTCCCATCGGGACAATACTGATGGTGACACTGTGCATTGTTACAGTGCCCATGGTAACCGTGTTCACGGTGATAGTGCACATCGTGACAGTGCCCATGGTGGTAGTTCACCTGGTGACAGTGCTAAATAGTGACAGTGCACATGCTGACAGTGCTCACGGTGATAGTGCCCATGGTGACAGTGCACACGGTCATAATGGGCATTGTTACAGAGTTCATGGTGACAGCACACGGTGGCAGTGGCCATGGAGACAGTGCCCACAATGACAGTGCCCATGGTGACAGTGCCGACAGTGACAGTGCCCATGGTGACACTTCTCATGGTGACAGTGCCCATGGGGACAGTTAGCATGGTGAGATTTCTAATGGTGATAGTGCCCGTTGTGCCAGTGCTCACAGTAACAATGCCCATGGGGCCAGTGCCCATAGAGTCATTCCGCACGGTCACATTTCTCACGGTGAAAGTGCCTATGGTGATATTAACCATGGTGACACTGCACATGGTGGCAGAGCAAAATGGTGACAGTGCCCATGGTGACATTGCTCATGGTGACTTTGCTTACGGTGATAGTCCTTACAGTGACAGTACGCATGGTGACACTGCACACAGTGACAGTGTTCATGGTGAAAGTGTTCACGGTGATAGTTCCCATGGTGAGATTGTCCTGGTAACAGTGCCCATAGTCACAATTCTCATGGTGTAGTGCTCACAGTGACAGTGCCCATGGTGTCATGCCCATGGTGACAGTGCTCATGGTGACAGTGCTCATGTTGGCAGAGCCATAAATAAGAGTGCTCATTGTGGCAGTGCTCATGGTGTCCGTGCTCATGGTGACAGTGCCCATGATTACAGTGTTTATGGTGATAGATGTCACGGTGTCAGTGCCCACGCGGAGAGTGCCAAGGCTGACAAAGCCCAGGGTGATACTTCCCATTGGGACAGTGCCCACGGTGACAGTGCCCATGGTGACAGCACCCAGTGTGACAAGGCGCATGGTGACAGTGCTCACGGTGACAGTGCCCATGGTGACAGTGCCGATGGTGAGAGTGCCAATAGTGACAGTGCTCATGGTGAAACTGCCCACAGAGACATCGCCCATGGTGATAGTGTTCATGGTGACAACCCCACGGTGACAGTGCCAATGTTGATAGTCCCAGTGGTGACAGGTCTTACACTGAATGTGACCATGGTGTCTGTGCTCATGGTGACAGTGCTCAAGGTTATAGTCTCCATGTTGACAGTGCCGATGGTGACAATTCTCACGGTGACAGGGCCTATGGTGAAAATTCTCATAGTGACAGTGTTCACGGTGACAGTGCCCATGGTGCTATTACCCATGGTGACAGTTCTCATAGTGAAACTGCCCATGTTGACACTGCCCATGGTGGCAGTGCAAAATGGTGACAGTGCCCATGGTGATATTGCTCATGGTGACATTGCTTATGGTGATAGTGTGTATGGTGAAACTGCACACAGTGACATTGCTCATGGTGACAGTGTTCACGGCGTTAGTTCCTATGGTGAATGTGACCATGGGGACAGTGCCCATAGTCACAATTCTCATGGTGTAGTGCTCACGGTGACAGTGCCCATGGTGACAATACACAGGGTGACAGTATTCATGGTGACATTGCTCATGGTGAGAGTGCCCATGTTCACAACTGTCACGGTGATAGTTCCCATGGTGACAATACCCAGGGTAACAGAGCTGATGGTAAAAGTGTTCACGGTGACAGTGCCCATGGTGACAGTACCTAAGGTGACAATTCCCATGGTGAGACTGCTCATAGACAGTGCCCATGGTGACAATACCCAGCGTGTCCTGTCCATGGTGACAGTGATCATGGTGACACATCTCATGAGGACAGTGCCATAAGTGACAGTGCTCATGGTGACAGTGCCCATGGTGACAGTGCCTATGGTGATAGATATCATGGTGGCTGTGCCCAGGGAGACATTGCCCACGCTGACAAGACCCATGGTGATACTTCCCATTGTGACAGTGCCATCGGTGGCAGAGCCCATGGTGACAGTGCCCAAGATCACAGAGCCCATGGTGAGAGTGCTAACGGTGACTGTGCCCATGGTGACAGCACCCAGTGTGAAAATGCCCATTGTGACAGTGCTCACGGTGACCATGCCAATGGTGATAGTGCCAATAGTGAGAGTGCTCACGGTGACACTGCCCATGGACACACTGCCCATTGTGATAGTGCCCATCATGACAACCCCTCGGAGGCAGTGCCAATGGTGAGAGTCCCCGTGGTGACAGTTCTCATGGTGAAAGTGATCCTTTTGAAATTGCTCATGGTGACAGTGCTCATGGTGACAGTGCTCAAGGTGATAGTCTCCATGTTGACAGTGTGCATGGTGACTGTTCTCATGGTGACAGTGCCTATGGTGATTATGCTCTTAGTGACAGTGCTCATGGTGACAGTGCCCATGGTGACAGTGACCACGGTGACTGTTCTCACCGTGGTAGTGCCCATGGTGACAGTGTTCATGATGACAGTCCGCATTAAGGCTGTGCCCGTGGTGACATTGCTAATGGTGATAATTCTCACGGTGATAGTACGCACGTTGAAAATGACAAAGGTGACAACACCCAGGTGATAATAATCATGGTGAAAGTGCCCATGGTGGCAGTTCTCATACTGACAGTTCTTGTGACAGTGCTCATGGTGGCAGTGCTCGTGGTGACAGTGCTCTTGGTGACAGTGCTCATGGTGGCAGTGCCCATGGTGAGACTACCGATGGTGACCCTGCCCATGGTGACAGTGCACATGGTCATGGTGCCTCTGGTGGCAGTGCAATATAGTGAGAATGCCCATGATGATATTGCTCATGGTGATAGTGCCCATGGTGAGAGTGCCCATGGTTCCAGTGCTCATGGTGACAGTGCCCATTGTGACAGTGCCCTTGGTGACAGTGCACACCATGAGAGTGCCCATGGTGTCTGTGCCCATGGTGACAGTTCTTATCATGAGAGTGTTCACGGTAGCAGTGTTCATGGTAATAGTGCTCACGGAGGCATTGCCCACAATGAGAGTGCCCACGGTGAGAATACTGACTGTGACAGTGCCCATGATGACTTTTCTCTCTGTGACAGTGCCCTTGGGGACATAGCACGGTGAGATTTCTCACAGTGAGAGTGCACATTGTTTCAGTGCTCATAGTGACAAGACCCTAGGCGCCAGTGCCCATCATGGCATTGCTCACGGTGATATTTCTCACGGTGACAGTGCCCATGGTGATATTACCCATGGTGACAGTACTCAGTGATCAAGTGCTCATGGTGACATGGCATAAGGTGATAATGCTCACGGTGGCAGTGCAAAATGGTGACAGTGCCCATGGGGACATTGCTTAATGTGATAGTCCTTGTGGTGACATTGTGCATGGTGACATTGCCCACCATGACAGTGCTCTTGTTGACAGTGCTCATGGTGATAGTGCCAATGTTGGAAGTGCCCATCGTGAAAGTGTCCATGGTGACAGTTCTTATGATGAGAGTGGTCAGAGTGGCAGTGCTCATGGTGAAAGTGCCCATGGTGACAGAGCCCACGGTGACAGTGTCCATAGTTATAGTGTCCATGGTGACAGTACTAACAGTGAAATTGTCCATGGGGACACTGCCCATGGTGAAAGTGCCCATGGTCACAACACTCACGGTGATAGTGCTCACGGTGAGAGTGGCCATGGTGACAGTGACCACGGTGACAGTTCTAATGGTGATACTGCCCATGATGACAGTGCTCATGGTGACAGTCCACATTGTACCAGTGCCCAAGGTGACAGTGCTCATGGTGACAGTGCCCAAAGTCACAATACCCATGGTGACAGTGCCCAGGCTGACAGTTCTCAAGGTGATAGTGCCCATGGTGACAGTGCACATGGTGATACAGAGAATGGAGACAGTGCTTATGGTGACAGTGGTCATGGTTGCAGTACCCATGGTGATAGTGCTGAAACTGACAGTGCCCTTGGGGATAGTGCCCATGGTGAGTGTGCTCGTGTTAATTGTGTCCATGGTGGCAGTTCCCATTGTGAAAGTGCTCATGATGACAGTGCCCATGTGGGTAGTTCCCATGGTGACAGTGCTCATGGTGATAGTGACCATGTTAACAGTGCACATGGTGGCTGTGCCCTTGGTGACAGTGCCCATGATGACAGTATTCATGGTGACAGTGCTCACGGTGATAAGGCCAATGTGGCAGTGCACATGGTGGTAGTGCACATGGTGGCAGTGAAAAATGGGGACAGTTCCCATGCTGACAGTTCTCATTGTGACAATGCACACAGTCACAACCGATGCTGACACTGCTCATGGTAGCTGTACCCTTGGTGACAGTGCTCAGAGTGATAGTGCCCATGGTGGCAGTGTCCATGGTGACACTGCCCATGGTGACAATGCCCATGATGACAGTGCCCATGGAGTCAGTGCCCACGGAGCCATTGCCTATGGTAACAGTGCTCACAGTGACAGTACCCATGGTAACAGTGACCATGGTGAGAGTGCTCATGGTGATAGTGTCTATGGTGACAGATCACACTGTGACAGTCCGCATTGTGCCAGTACCAATAGTGACAGTGCCCATGGTGACATTGACCATGGTGAGAGTGATCACGGTGCTAGTGCTCACAGTAATAGTGCTCATGGTGACAGTGCCGACAGTGAAGGTGCTCACGGTGACAGTGCCTCTGGTGATAGTGCCCATGGTGAGAGTCCGCCCATTGATAGTGCCCATGGTGGCAGTTCCCATTGTGAAAATGCTCATGATGACATTGCCCATGTTGGTAGTCCCCATGGTGACAGTGCTCACGGTGATAGTGACCTTGGTAACTGTGCACATGGTGGCCGTGCCCTTGGTGACAGTGCCAATGATGACAGTACTCATGGTGACAGTTCTCACGGTGATAGTGCCCATGGTGATATTGCACATGGTGGCAGTGAAAAATGGTGACAGTGCCCCTGTTGTCAGTTCTCATGGTGACCGTGCACATGGTGACAACCCGTGCAGACTGTACTCATGGTGACAGTACTCACGGTGACAGTTCTCATGTTTGCAGTATCCATGGTGACAGTGCTCACAGTGATAGTGCCCATGGTGAGAGTGCCCATGATGACAGGGCCCATGGTGCCATTGCCTATGGTGACAGTGCTCATGGTAACAGTGCCCAAGGTGACAGTGACCATGGTGAGAGTGCTCACACTGATGGTGCCCATGGTGACAGTGCTCATGGTGTCTGTCTACATTGTGCCAGTACCCATGGCAACAGTGCTCATGGTGACAGGGACCACAGTGAAAGAGCTCACGGTGAGAGTGCTCACGGTAATAGTGCTCATGGTGACAGTGCAAATGGTGACAATACCATGGTGACAGTACTCATGTTGAAAATACCCATGGTGGCAGTTCTCATAGCGACAGATCTCATGGTGACATTGCTCATAATAGCAGTGCCCAGGTGCCAGTGCTCGTGGTGACGGTGCTAATGGTGACAGTGCTCTTGGTGGCAGTTCCCATCGGGACAATACTGATGGTGACACTGTGCATTGTTACAGTGCCCATGGTAACCGTGTTCACGGTGATAGTGCACATCGTGACAGTGCCCATGGTGGTAGTTCACCTGGTGACAGTGCTAAATAGTGACAGTGCTCACGGTGATAGTGCCCATGGTGACAGTGCACACGGTCATAATGGGCATTGTTACAGAGTTCATGGTGACAGCACACGGTGGCAGTGGCCATGGAGACAGTGCCCACAATGACAGTGCCCATGGTGACAGTGCTGACAGTGACAGTGCCCATGGTGACACTTCTCATGGTGACAGTGCCCATGGGGACAGTTAGCATGGTGAGATTTCTAACGGTGATAGTGCCCGTTGTGCCAGTGCTCACAGTAACAATGCCCATGGGGCCAGTGCCCATAGAGTCATTCCGCACGGTCACATTTCTCACGGTGAAAGTGCCTATGGTGATATTAACCATGGTGACACTGCACATGGTGGCAGAGCAAAATGGTGACAGTGCCCATGGTGACATTGCTCATGGTGACTTTGCTTACGGTGATAGTCCTTACAGTGACAGTACGCATGGTGACACTGCACACAGTGACAGTGTTCATGGTGAAAGTGTTCACGGTGATAGTTCCCATGGTGAGATTGTCCTGGTAACAGTGCCCATAGTCACAATTCTCATGGTGTAGTGCTCACAGTGACAGTGCCCATGGTTTCATGCCCATGGTGACAGTGCTCATGGTGACAGTGCTCATGTTGGCAGAGCCATAAATAAGAGTGCTCATTGTGGCAGTGCTCATGGTGTCTGTGCTCATGGTGACAGTGCCCATGATTACAGTGTTTATGGTGATAGATGTCACGGTGTCAGTGCCCACGCGGAGAGTGCCAAGGCTGACAAAGCCCAGGGTGATACTTCCCATTGTGACAGTGCCCACGGTGACAGTGCCCATGGTGACAGCACCCAGTGTGACAAGGCGCATGGTGACAGTGCTCACGGTGACAGTGCCCATGGTGACAGTGCCGATGGTGAGAGTGCCAATAGTGACAGTGCTCATGGTGAAACTGCCCACAGAGACATCGCCCATGGTGATAGTGTTCATGGTGACAACCCCACGGTGACAGTGTCAATGTTGATAGTCCCAGTGGTGACAGGTCTTACATTGAATGTGACCATGGTGTCTGTGCTCATGGTGACAGTGCTCAAGGTTATAGTCTCCATGTTGACAGTGCCGATGGTGACAATTCTCACGGTGACAGGGCCTGTAGTGAAAATTCTCATAGTGACAGTGTTCACGGTGACAGTGCCCATGGTGCTATTACCCATGGTGACAGTTCTCATAGTGAAACTGCCCATGTTGACACTGCCCATGGTGGCAGTGCAAAATGGTGACAGTGCCCATGGTGATATTGCTCATGGTGACATTGCTTATGGTGATAGTGTGTATGGTGAAACTGCACACAGTGACTTTGCTCATGGTGACAGTGTTCATGGCGTTAGTTCCTATGGTGAATGTGACCATGGGGACAGTGCCCATAGTCACAATTCTCATGGGGTAGTGCTCACGGTGACAGTGCCCATGGCGACAATACACAGGGTGACAGTATTCCTGGTGACATTGCTCATGGTGAGAGTGCCCATGTTCACAACTGTCACGGTGATAGTTCCCATGGTGACAATACCCAGGGTAACAGAGCTGATGGTAAAAGTGTTCACGGTGACAGTGCCCATGGTGACAGTACCTAAGGTGACAATTCCCATGGTGAGACTGCTCATAGACAGTGCCCATGGTGACAATACCCAGCGTGTCCTGTCCATGGTGACAGTGATCATGGTGACACATCTCATGAGGACAGTGCCATAAGTGACAGTGCTCATGGTGACAGTGCCCATGGTGACAGTGCCTATGGTGATAGATATCATGGTGGCTGTGCCCAGGGAGACATTGCCCACGCTGACAAGACCCATGGTGATACTTCCCATTGTGACAGTGCCATCGGTGGCAGAGCCCATGGTGACAGTGCCCAAGATCACAGAGCCCATGGTGCGAGTGCTAACGGTGACTGTGCCCATGGTGACAGCACCCAGTGTGACAATGCCCATTGTGACAGTGCTCACGGTGACCATGCCAATGGTGATAGTGCCAATAGTGAGAGTGCTCACGGTGACACTGCCCATGGACACACTGCCCATTGTGATAGTGCCCATCATGACAACCCCTCGGAGGCAGTGCCAATGGTGAGAGTCCCCGTGGTGACAGTTCTCATGGTGAAAGTGATCCTTTTGAAATTGCTCATGGTGACAGTGCTCATGGTGACAGTGCTCAAGGTGATAGTCTCCATGTTGACAGTGTGCATGGTGACTGTTCTCACGGTGACAGTGCCTATGGTGATTATGCTCTTAGTGACAGTGCTCATGGTGACAGTGCCCATGGTGACAGTGACCACGGTGACTGTTCTCACCGTGGTAGTGCCCATGGTGACAGTGTTCATGATGACAGTCCGCATTAAGGCTGTGCCCGTGGTGACATTGCTAATGGTGATAATTCTCACGGTGATAGTACGCACGTTGAAAATGACAAAGGTGACAACACCCAGGTGATAATAATCATGGTGAAAGTGCCCATGGTGGCAGTTCTCATACTGACAGTTCTTGTGACAGTGCTCATGGTGGCAGTGCTCGTGGTGACAGTGCTCTTGGTGACAGTGCTCATGGTGGCAGTGCCCATGGTGAGACTACCGATGGTGACCCTGCCCATGGTGACAGTGCACATGGTCATGGTGCCTCTGGTGGCAGTGCAATATAGTGAGAATGCCCATGATGATATTGCTCATGGTGATAGTGCCCATGGTGAGAGTGCCCATGGTTCCAGTGCTCATGGTGACAGTGCCCATTGTGACAGTGCCCTTGGTGACAGTGCACACCATGAGAGTGCCCATGGTGTCTGTGCCCATGGTGACAGTTCTTATCATGAGAGTGTTCACGGTAGCAGTGTTCATGGTAATAGTGCTCACGGAGGCATTGCCCACAATGAGAGTGCCCACGGTGAGAATACTGACTGTGACAGTGCCCATGATGACTTTTCTCTCTGTGACAGTGCCCTTGGGGACAGTTAGCACAGTGAGATTTCTCACAGTGATAGTGCACATTGTTTCAGTGCTCATAGTGACAAGACCCTAGGCGCCAGTGCCCATCATGGCATTGCTCACGGTGATATTTCTCACGGTGACAGTGCCCATGGTGATATTACCCATGGTGACAGTACTCAGTGATCAAGTGCTCATGGTGACATGGCATAAGGTGATAATGCTCACGGTGGCAGTGCAAAATGGTGACAGTGCCCATGGGGACATTGCTTAATGTGATAGTCCTTGTGGTGACATTGTGCATGGTGACATTGCCCACCATGACAGTGCTCTTGTTGACAGTGCTCATGGTGATAGTGCCAATGTTGGAAGTGCCCATCGTGAAAGTGTCCATGGTGACAGTTCTTATGATGAGAGTGGTCAGAGTGGCAGTGCTCATGGTGAAAGTGCCCATGGTGACAGAGCCCACGGTGACAGTGTCCATAGTTATAGTGTCCATGGTGACAGTACTAACAGTGAAATTGTCCATGGGGACACTGCCCATGGTGAAAGTGCCCATGGTCACAACACTCACGGTGATAGTGCTCACGGTGAGAGTGGCCATGGTGACAGTGACCACGGTGACAGTTCTAATGGTGATACTGCCCATGATGACAGTGCTCATGGTGACAGTCCACATTGTACCAGTGCCCAAGGTGACAGTGCTCATGGTGACAGTGCCCAAAGTCACAATACCCATGGTGACAGTGCCCAGGCTGACAGTTCTCAAGGTGATAGTGCCCATGGTGACAGTGCCCATGGTGATACAGAGAATGGGGACAGTGCTTATGGTGACAGTGGTCATGGTTGCAGTACCCATGGTGATAGTGCTGAAACTGACAGTGCCCTTGGGGATAGTGCCCATGGTGAGTGTGCTCGTGTTAATTGTGTCCATGGTGGCAGTTCCCATTGTGAAAGTGCTCATGATGACAGTGCCCATGTGGGTAGTTCCCATGGTGACAGTGCTCATGGTGATAGTGACCATGTTAAGAGTGCACATGGTGGCTGTGCCCTTGGTGACAGTGCCCATGATGACAGTATTCATGGTGACAGTGCTCACGGTGATAATGCCCATGGTGGCAGTGCACATGGTGGTAGTGCACATGGTGGTAGTGAAAAATGGGGACAGTTCCCATGCTGACAGTTCTCATTGTGACAATGCACACAGTCACAACCGATGCTGACACTGCTCATGGTAGCTGTACCCTTGGTGACAGTGCTCAGAGTGATAGTGCCCATGGTGGCAGTGTCCATGGTGACACTGCCCATGGTGACAATGCCCATGATGACAGTGCCCATGGAGTCAGTGCCCACGGAGCCATTGCCTATGGTAACAGTGCTCACAGTGACAGTACCCATGGTAACAGTGACCATGGTGAGAGTGCTCATGGTGATAGTGTCTATGGTGACAGATCACACTGTGACAGTCCGCATTGTGCCAGTACCAATAGTGACAGTACCCATGGTGACATTGACCACGGTGAGAGTGATCACGGTGCTAGTGCTCACAGTAATAGTGCTCATGGTGACAGTGCCGACAGTGAAGGTGCTCACGGTGACAGTGCCTCTGGTGATAGTGCCCATGGTGAGAGTCCGCCCATTGATAGTGCCCATGGTGGCAGTTCCCATTGTGAAAATGCTCATGATGACATTGCCCATGTTGGTAGTCCCCATGGTGACAGTGCTCACGGTGATAGTGACCTTGGTAACTGTGCACATGGTGGCCGTGCCCTTGGTGACAGTGCCAATGATGACAGTACTCATGGTGACAGTTCTCACGGTGATAGTGCCCATGGTGATATTGCACATGGTGGCAGTGAAAAATGGTGACAGTGCCCATGTTGACAGTTCTCATGGTGACAGTGCACACGGTGACAACCCATGCAGACAGTACTCACGGTGACAGTTCTCATGGTTGCAGTACCCATGGCGACAGTGCTCACAGTGATACTGCCCATGGTGGCAGTGCCCATGGTGACAGTGCCCATGGTGACACTGCCCATGATGACAGTGCCCATGGTGAAAGTTCCCACGGCGCCATTGCCTATGGTGACAGTGCTCATGGTAACAGTGCCCATGGTGACAGTGACCATGGTGAGAGTGCTCACACTGATAGTGCCCATGGTGACAGGGCTCATGGTGCCAGTCCGCATTGTGCCAGTACCCATGGCGACAGTGCTCATGGTGACACTGACCACAGTGAGAGTGCTCACTGTGATAGAGCTCACGGTAATAGTGCTAATGGTGACAGTGCAAATGGTGACAATACCCATGGTGACAGTACTCATGTTGAAAATACCCATGGTGGCAGTTCTCATGGTGACAGTGCTCATAATAGCAGTGCCCAAGGTGGCAGTCCTCGTGGTGACAGTGCTAATGGTGACAGTGCTCTTGGTGGCAGTTCCCATGGGGACATTACCGATGGTGACCCTGTGCATTGTTACAGTGCCCATGGTAACCGTGCTCACGGTGGTAGTGCACATCGTGACAGTGCCCATGGTGGCAGTTCACCTGGTGACAGTGCTAAATCGTGACAGTGCACATGCTGACAGTGCTCACGGTGATAGTGCCCATGGTGACAGTGCCCACGGTGATAATGGGTATTATTACAGTGTTCATCTTGACAGAGCCCAAGTTGGCAGTGGCCATGGTGACAGTGCCCACAATGACAGTGCCCATGGTAACAGTGCCGACAGTGACAGTGCCCATGGTGACACTTCTCACAGTGAATGTGCCCATGGGGACAGTTACCATGATGAGATTTCTCACGGTGATAGTGCCCGTTGTGACAGTGCTCACACTGACAATGCCCATGGTGCCACTGCCCATAGAGACATTCCGCACGGTCACTTTTCTCACGGTGAAAGTACCTATGGTGACACTGCACCTGGTGGCAGTGCAAAATGGTGACAGTGCCCATGGTGACATTGCTCATAGTGACTTTGCTTACAGTGATAGTCCTTACGGTGACAGTGTGCACAGTGACACTGCACACAGTTGCAGTGTTCATGGTGACAGTGTTCACGGTGATACTTTCCATGGTGATAGTGCCCATGGTGACACTGCACATGGTGGCAGTGAAAAATGGTGACAGTGCCCCTGTTGTCAGTTCTCATGGTGACCGTGCACATGGTGACAACCCGTGCAGACTGTACTCATGGTGACAGTACTCACGGTGACAGTTCTCATGTTTGCAGTATCCATGGTGACAGTGCTCACAGTGATAGTGCCCATGGTGAGAGTGCCCATGATGACAGGGCCCATGGTGCCATTGCCTATGGTGACAGTGCTCATGGTAACAGTGCCCAAGGTGACAGTGACCATGGTGAGAGTGCTCACACTGATGGTGCCCATGGTGACAGTGCTCATGGTGTCTGTCTACATTGTGCCAGTACCCATGGCAACAGTGCTCATGGTGACAGGGACCACAGTGAGAGAGCTCACGGTGAGAGTGCTCACGGTAATAGTGCTCATGGTGACAGTGCAAATGGTGACAATACCATGGTGACAGTACTCATGTTGAAAATACCCATGGTGGCAGTTCTCATAGCGACAGATCTCATGGTGACATTGCTCATAATAGCAGTGCCCAGGTGCCAGTGCTCGTGGTGATGGTGCTAATGGTGACAGTGCTCTTGGTGGCAGTTCCCATCGGGACAATACTGATGGTGACACTGTGCATTGTTACAGTGCCCATGGTAACCGTGTTCACGGTGATAGTGCACATCGTGACAGTGCCCATGGTGGTAGTTCACCTGGTGACAGTGCTAAATAGTGACAGTGCACATGCTGACAGTGCTCACGGTGATAGTGCCCATGGTGACAGTGCACACGGTCATAATGGGCATTGTTACAGAGTTCATGGTGACAGCACACGGTGGCAGTGGCCATGGAGACAGTGCCCACAATGACAGTGCCCATGGTGACAGTGCCGACAGTGACAATGCCCATGGTGACACTTCTCATGGTGACAGTGCCCATGGGGACAGTTAGCATGGTGAGATTTCTAATGGTGATAGTGCCCGTTGTGCCAGTGCTCACAGTAACAATGCCCATGGGGCCAGTGCCCATAGAGTCATTCCGCACGGTCACATTTCTCACGGTGAAAGTGCCTATGGTGATATTAACCATGGTGACACTGCACATGGTGGCAGAGCAAAATGGTGACAGTGCCCATGGTGACATTGCTCATGGTGACTTTGCTTACGGTGATAGTCCTTACAGTGACAGTACGCATGGTGACACTGCACACAGTGACAGTGTTCATGGTGAAAGTGTTCACGGTGATAGTTCCCATGGTGAGATTGTCCTGGTAACAGTGCCCATAGTCACAATTCTCATGGTGTAGTGCTCACAGTGACAGTGCCCATGGTGTCATGCCCATGGTGACAGTGCTCATGGTGACAGTGCTCATGTTGGCAGAGCCATAAATAAGAGTGCTCATTGTGGCAGTGCTCATGGTGTCCGTGCTCATGGTGACAGTGCCCATGATTACAGTGTTTATGGTGATAGATGTCACGGTGTCAGTGCCCACGCGGAGAGTGCCAAGGCTGACAAAGCCCAGGGTGATACTTCCCATTGTGAGAGTGCCCACGGTGACAGTGCCCATGGTGACAGCACCCAGTGTGACAAGGCGCATGGTGACAGTGCTCACGGTGACAGTGCCCATGGTGACAGTGCTGATGGTGAGAGTGCCAATAGTGACAGTGCTCATGGTGAAACTGCCCACAGAGACATCGCCCATGGTGATAGTGTTCATGGTGACAACCCCACGGTGACAGTGCCAATGTTGATAGTCCCAGTGGTGACAGGTCTTACACTGAATGTGACCATGGTGTCTGTGCTCATGGTGACAGTGCTCAAGGTTATAGTCTCCATGTTGACAGTGCCGATGGTGACAATTCTCACGGTGACAGGGCCTATGGTGAAAATTCTCATAGTGACAGTGTTCACGGTGACAGTGCCCATGGTGCTATTACCCATGGTGACAGTTCTCATAGTGAAACTGCCCATGTTGACACTGCCCATGGTGGCAGTGCAAAATGGTGACAGTGCCCATGGTGATATTGCTCATGGTGACATTGCTTATGGTGATAGTGTGTATGGTGAAACTGCACACAGTGACATTGCTCATGGTGACAGTGTTCATGGCGTTAGTTCCTATGGTGAATGTGACCATGGGGACAGTGCCCATAGTCACAATTCTCATGGGGTAGTGCTCACGGTGACAGTGCCCATGGTGACAATACACAGGGTGACAGTATTCATGGTGACATTGCTCATGGTGAGAGTGCCCATGTTCACAACTGTCACGGTGATAGTTCCCATGGTGACAATACCCAGGGTAACAGAGCTGATGGTAAAAGTGTTCACGGTGACAGTGCCCATGGTGACAGTACCTAAGGTGACAATTCCCATGGTGAGACTGCTCATAGACAGTGCCCATGGTGACAATACCCAGCGTGTCCTGTCCATGGTGACAGTGATCATGGTGACACATCTCATGAGGACAGTGCCATAAGTGACAGTGCTCATGGTGACAGTGCCCATGGTGACAGTGCCTATGGTGATAGATATCATGGTGGCTGTGCCCAGGGAGACATTGCCCACGCTGACAAGACCCATGGTGATACTTCCCATTGTGACAGTGCCATCGGTGGCAGAGCCCATGGTGACAGTGCCCAAGATCACAGAGCCCATGGTGAGAGTGCTAACGGTGACTGTGCCCATGGTGACAGCACCCAGTGTGAAAATGCCCATTGTGACAGTGCTCACGGTGACCATGCCAATGGTGATAGTGCCAATAGTGAGAGTGCTCACAGTGACACTGCCCATGGACACACTGCCCATTGTGATAGTGCCCATCATGACAACCCCTCGGAGGCAGTGCCAATGGTGAGAGTCCCCGTGGTGACAGTTCTCATGGTGAAAGTGATCCTTTTGAAATTGCTCATGGTGACAGTGCTCATGGTGACAGTGCTCAAGGTGATAGTCTCCATGTTGACAGTGTGCATGGTGACTGTTCTCACGGTGACAGTGCCTATGGTGATTATGCTCTTAGTGACAGTGCTCATGGTGACAGTGCCCATGGTGACAGTGACCACGGTGACTGTTCTCACCGTGGTAGTGCCCATGGTGACAGTGTTCATGATGACAGTCCGCATTAAGGCTGTGCCCGTGGTGACATTGCTAATGGTGATAATTCTCACGGTGATAGTACACACGTTGAAAATGACAAAGGTGACAACACCCAGGTGATAATAATCATGGTGAAAGTGCCCATGGTGGCAGTTCTCATACTGACAGTTCTTGTGACAGTGCTCATGGTGGCAGTGCTCGTGGTGACAGTGCTCTTGGTGACAGTGCTCATGGTGGCAGTGCCCATGGTGAGACTACCGATGGTGACCCTGCCCATGGTGACAGTGCACATGGTCATGGTGCCTCTGGTGGCAGTGCAATATAGTGAGAATGCCCATGATGATATTGCTCATGGTGATAGTGCCCATGGTGAGAGTGCCCATGGTTCCAGTGCTCATGGTGACAGTGCCCATTGTGACAGTGCCCTTGGTGACAGTGCACACCATGAGAGTGCCCATGGTGTCTGTGCCCATGGTGACAGTTCTTATCATGAGAGTGTTCACGGTAGCAGTGTTCATGGTAATAGTGCTCACGGAGGCATTGCCCACAATGAGAGTGCCCACGGTGAGAATACTGACTGTGACAGTGCCCATGATGACTTTTCTCTCTGTGACAGTACCCTTGGGGACAGTTAGCACGGTGAGATTTCTCACAGTGATAGTGCACATTGTTTCAATGCTCATAGTGACAAGACCCTAGGCGCCAGTGCCCATCATGGCATTGCTCATGGTGATATTTCTCACGGTGACAGTGCCCATGGTGATATTACCCATGGTGACAGTACTCAGTGATCAAGTGCTCATGGTGACATGGCATAAGGTGATAATGCTCACGGTGGCAGTGCAAAATGGTGACAGTGCCCATGGGGACATTGCTCATAGTGACTTTGCTTACAGTGATAGTCCTTACGGTGACACTGTGCATAGTGACACTGCACACAGTTGCAGTGTTCATGGTGACAGTGTTCACGGTGATACTTTCCATGGTGATAGTGCCCATGGTGACACTGCACATGGTGGCAGTGAAAAATGGTGACAGTGCCCCTGTTGTCAGTTCTCATGGTGACTGTGCACATGGTGACAACCCGTGCAGACTGTACTCATGGTGACAGTACTCACGGTGACAGTTCCCATGTTTGCAGTATCCATGGTGACAGTGCTCACAGTGATAGTGCCCATGGTGAGAGTGCCCATGATGACAGGGCCCATGGTGCCATTGCCTATGGTGACAGTGCTCATGGTAACAGTGCCCAAGGTGACAGTGACCATGGTGAGAGTGCTCACACTGATGGTGCCCATGGTGACAGTGCTCATGGTGTCTGTCTACATTGTGCCAGTACCCATGGCAACAGTGCTCATGGTGACAGGGACCACAGTGAGAGAGCTCACGGTGAGAGTGCTCACGGTAATAGTGCTCATGGTGACAGTGCAAATGGTGACAATACCATGGTGACAGTACTCATGTTGAAAATACCCATGGTGGCAGTTCTCATAGCGACAGATCTCATGGTGACATTGCTCATAATAGCAGTGCCCAGGTGCCAGTGCTCGTGGTGACGGTGCTAATGGTGACAGTGCTCTTGGTGGCAGTTCCCATCGGGACAATACTGATGGTGACACTGTGCATTGTTACAGTGCCCATGGTAACCGTGTTCACGGTGATAGTGCACATCGTGACAGTGCCCATGGTGGTAGTTCACCTGGTGACAGTGCTAAATAGTTACAGTGCACATGCTGACAGTGCTCACGGTGATAGTGCCCATGGTGACAGTGCACACGGTCATAATGGGCATTGTTACAGAGTTCATGGTGACAGCACACGGTGGCAGTGGCCATGGAGACAGTGCCCACAATGACAGTGCCCATGGTGACAGTGCCAACAGTGACAGTGCCCATGGTGACACTTCTCATGGTGACAGTGCCCATGGGGACAGTTAGCATGGTGAGATTTCTAACGGTGATAGTGCCCGTTGTGCCAGTGCTCACAGTAACAATGCCCATGGGGCCAGTGCCCATAGAGTCATTCCGCACGGTCACATTTCTCACGGTGAAAGTGCCTATGGTGATCTTAACCATGGTGACACTGCACATGGTGGCAGAGCAAAATGGCGACAGTGCCCATGGTGACATTGCTCATGGTGACTTTGCTTACAGTGATAGTCCTTACAGTGACAGTACGCATGGTGACACTGCACACAGTGACAGTGTTCATGGTGAAAGTGTTCACGGTGATAGTTCCCATGGTGAGATTGTCCTGGTAACAGTGCCCATAGTCACAATTCTCATGGTGTAGTGCTCACAGTGACAGTGCCCATGGTGTCATGCCCATGGTGACAGTGCTCATGGTGACAGTGCTCATGTTGGCAGAGCCATAAATAAGAGTGCTCATTGTGGCAGTGCTCATGGTGTCCGTGCTCATGGTGACAGTGCCCATGATTACAGTGTTTATGGTGATAGATGTCACGGTGTCAGTGCCCACGCGGAGAGTGCCAAGGCTGACAAAGCCCAGGGTGATACTTCCCATTGGGACAGTGCCCACGGTGACAGTGCCCATGGTGACAGCACCCAGTGTGACAAGGCGCATGGTGACAGTGCTCACGGTGACAGTGCCCATGGTGACAGTGCCGATGGTGAGAGTGCCAATAGTGACAGTGCTCATGGTGAAACTGCCCACAGAGACATCGCCCATGGTGATAGTGTTCATGGTGACAACCCCACGGTGACAGTGCCAATGTTGATAGTCCCAGTGGTGACAGGTCTTACATTGAATGTGACCATGGTGTCTGTGCTCATGGTGACAGTGCTCAAGGTTATAGTCTCCATGTTGACAGTGCCGATGGTGACAATTCTCACGGTGACAGGGCCTATGGTGAAAATTCTCATAGTGACAGTGTTCACGGTGACAGTGCCCATGGTGCTATTACCCATGGTGACAGTTCTCATAGTGAAACTGCCCATGTTGACACTGCCCATGGTGGCAGTGCAAAATGGTGACAGTGCCCATGGTGATATTGCTCATGGTGACATTGCTTATGGTGATAGTGTGTATGGTGAAACTGCACACAGTGACATTGCTCATGGTGACAGTGTTCATGGCGTTAGTTCCTATGGTGAATGTGACCATGGGGACAGTGCCCATAGTCACAATTCTCATGGTGTAGTGCTCACGGTGACAGTGCCCATGGTGACAATACACAGGGTGACAGTATTCATGGTGACATTGCTCATGGTGAGAGTGCCCATGTTCACAACTGTCACGGTGATAGTTCCCATGGTGACAATACCCAGGGTAACAGAGCTGATGGTAAAAGTGTTCACGGTGACAGTGCCCATGGTGACAGTACCTAAGGTGACAATTCCCATGGTGAGACTGCTCATAGACAGTGCCCATGGTGACAATACCCAGCGTGTCCTGTCCATGGTGACAGTGATCATGGTGACACATCTCATGAGGACAGTGCCATAAGTGACAGTGCTCATGGTGACAGTGCCCATGGTGACAGTGCCTATGGTGATAGATATCATGGTGGCTGTGCCCAGGGAGACATTGCCCACGCTGACAAGACCCATGGTGATACTTCCCATTGTGACAGTGCCATCGGTGGCAGAGCCCATGGTGACAGTGCCCAAGATCACAGAGCCCATGGTGAGAGTGCTAACGGTGACTGTGCCCATGGTGACAGCACCCAGTGTGAAAATGCCCATTGTGACAGTGCTCACGGTGACCATGCCAATGGTGATAGTGCCAATAGTGAGAGTGCTCACGGTGACACTGCCCATGGACACACTGCCCATTGTGATAGTGCCCATCATGACAACCCCTCGGAGGCAGTGCCAATGGTGAGAGTCCCCGTGGTGACAGTTCTCATGGTGAAAGTGATCCTTTTGAAATTGCTCATGGTGACAGTGCTCATGGTGACAGTGCTCAAGGTGATAGTCTCCATGTTGACAGTGTGCATGGTGACTGTTCTCACGGTGACAGTGCCTATGGTGATTATGCTCTTAGTGACAGTGCTCATGGTGACAGTGCCCATGGTGACAGTGACCACGGTGACTGTTCTCACCGTGGTAGTGCCCATGGTGACAGTGTTCATGATGACAGTCCGCATTAAGGCTGTGCCCGTGGTGACATTGCTAATGGTGATAATTCTCACGGTGATAGTACACACGTTGAAAATGACAAAGGTGACAACACCCAGGTGATAATAATCATGGTGAAAGTGCCCATGGTGGCAGTTCTCATACTGACAGTTCTTGTGACAGTGCTCATGGTGGCAGTGCTCGTGGTGACAGTGCTCTTGGTGACAGTGCTCATGGTGGCAGTGCCCATGGTGAGACTACCGATGGTGACCCTGCCCATGGTGACAGTGCACATGGTCATGGTGCCTCTGGTGGCAGTGCAATATAGTGAGAATGCCCATGATGATATTGCTCATGGTGATAGTGCCCATGGTGAGAGTGCCCATGGTTCCAGTGCTCATGGTGACAGTGCCCATTGTGACAGTGCCCTTGGTGACAGTGCACACCATGAGAGTGCCCATGGTGTCTGTGCCCATGGTGACAGTTCTTATCATGAGAGTGTTCACGGTAGCAGTGTTCATGGTAATAGTGCTCACGGAGGCATTGCCCACAATGAGAGTGCCCACGGTGAGAATACTGACTGTGACAGTGCCCATGATGACTTTTCTCTCTGTGACAGTGCCCTTGGGGACAGTTAGCACGGTGAGATTTCTCACAGTGATAGTGCACATTGTTTCAATGCTCATAGTGACAAGACCCTAGGCGCCAGTGCCCATCATGGCATTGCTCATGGTGATATTTCTCACGGTGACAGTGCCCATGGTGATATTACCCATGGTGACAGTACTCAGTGATCAAGTGCTCATGGTGACATGGCATAAGGTGATAATGCTCACGGTGGCAGTGCAAAATGGTGACAGTGCCCATGGGGACATTGCTCATAGTGACTTTGCTTACAGTGATAGTCCTTACGGTGACACTGTGCATAGTGACACTGCACACAGTTGCAGTGTTCATGGTGACAGTGTTCACGGTGATACTTTCCATGGTGATAGTGCCCATGGTGACACTGCACATGGTGGCAGTGAAAAATGGTGACAGTGCCCCTGTTGTCAGTTCTCATGGTGACTGTGCACATGGTGACAACCCGTGCAGACTGTACTCATGGTGACAGTACTCACGGTGACAGTTCCCATGTTTGCAGTATCCATGGTGACAGTGCTCACAGTGATAGTGCCCATGGTGAGAGTGCCCATGATGACAGGGCCCATGGTGCCATTGCCTATGGTGACAGTGCTCATGGTAACAGTGCCCAAGGTGACAGTGACCATGGTGAGAGTGCTCACACTGATGGTGCCCATGGTGACAGTGCTCATGGTGTCTGTCTACATTGTGCCAGTACCCATGGCAACAGTGCTCATGGTGACAGGGACCACAGTGAGAGAGCTCACGGTGAGAGTGCTCACGGTAATAGTGCTCATGGTGACAGTGCAAATGGTGACAATACCATGGTGACAGTACTCATGTTGAAAATACCCATGGTGGCAGTTCTCATAGCGACAGATCTCATGGTGACATTGCTCATAATAGCAGTGCCCAGGTGCCAGTGCTCGTGGTGACGGTGCTAATGGTGACAGTGCTCTTGGTGGCAGTTCCCATCGGGACAATACTGATGGTGACACTGTGCATTGTTACAGTGCCCATGGTAACCGTGTTCACGGTGATAGTGCACATCGTGACAGTGCCCATGGTGGTAGTTCACCTGGTGACAGTGCTAAATAGTTACAGTGCACATGCTGACAGTGCTCACGGTGATAGTGCCCATGGTGACAGTGCACACGGTCATAATGGGCATTGTTACAGAGTTCATGGTGACAGCACACGGTGGCAGTGGCCATGGAGACAGTGCCCACAATGACAGTGCCCATGGTGACAGTGCCAACAGTGACAGTGCCCATGGTGACACTTCTCATGGTGACAGTGCCCATGGGGACAGTTAGCATGGTGAGATTTCTAACGGTGATAGTGCCCGTTGTGCCAGTGCTCACAGTAACAATGCCCATGGGGCCAGTGCCCATAGAGTCATTCCGCACGGTCACATTTCTCACGGTGAAAGTGCCTATGGTGATCTTAACCATGGTGACACTGCACATGGTGGCAGAGCAAAATGGCGACAGTGCCCATGGTGACATTGCTCATGGTGACTTTGCTTACAGTGATAGTCCTTACAGTGACAGTACGCATGGTGACACTGCACACAGTGACAGTGTTCATGGTGAAAGTGTTCACGGTGATAGTTCCCATGGTGAGATTGTCCTGGTAACAGTGCCCATAGTCACAATTCTCATGGTGTAGTGCTCACAGTGACAGTGCCCATGGTGTCATGCCCATGGTGACAGTGCTCATGGTGACAGTGCTCATGTTGGCAGAGCCATAAATAAGAGTGCTCATTGTGGCAGTGCTCATGGTGTCCGTGCTCATGGTGACAGTGCCCATGATTACAGTGTTTATGGTGATAGATGTCACGGTGTCAGTGCCCACGCGGAGAGTGCCAAGGCTGACAAAGCCCAGGGTGATACTTCCCATTGGGACAGTGCCCACGGTGACAGTGCCCATGGTGACAGCACCCAGTGTGACAAGGCGCATGGTGACAGTGCTCACGGTGACAGTGCCCATGGTGACAGTGCCGATGGTGAGAGTGCCAATAGTGACAGTGCTCATGGTGAAACTGCCCACAGAGACATCGCCCATGGTGATAGTGTTCATGGTGACAACCCCACGGTGACAGTGCCAATGTTGATAGTCCCAGTGGTGACAGGTCTTACATTGAATGTGACCATGGTGTCTGTGCTCATGGTGACAGTGCTCAAGGTTATAGTCTCCATGTTGACAGTGCCGATGGTGACAATTCTCACGGTGACAGGGCCTATGGTGAAAATTCTCATAGTGACAGTGTTCACGGTGACAGTGCCCATGGTGCTATTACCCATGGTGACAGTTCTCATAGTGAAACTGCCCATGTTGACACTGCCCATGGTGGCAGTGCAAAATGGTGACAGTGCCCATGGTGATATTGCTCATGGTGACATTGCTTATGGTGATAGTGTGTATGGTGAAACTGCACACAGTGACATTGCTCATGGTGACAGTGTTCATGGCGTTAGTTCCTATGGTGAATGTGACCATGGGGACAGTGCCCATAGTCACAATTCTCATGGTGTAGTGCTCACGGTGACAGTGCCCATGGTGACAATACACAGGGTGACAGTATTCATGGTGACATTGCTCATGGTGAGAGTGCCCATGTTCACAACTGTCACGGTGATAGTTCCCATGGTGACAATACCCAGGGTAACAGAGCTGATGGTAAAAGTGTTCACGGTGACAGTGCCCATGGTGACAGTACCTAAGGTGACAATTCCCATGGTGAGACTGCTCATAGACAGTGCCCATGGTGACAATACCCAGCGTGTCCTGTCCATGGTGACAGTGATCATGGTGACACATCTCATGAGGACAGTGCCATAAGTGACAGTGCTCATTGTGGCAGTGCTCATGGTGACAGTGCCCATGGTGACAGTGCCTATGGTGATAGATATCATGGTGGCTGTGCCCAGGGAGACATTGCCCACGCTGACAAGACCCATGGTGATACTTCCCATTGTGACAGTGCCATCGGTGGCAGAGCCCATGGTGACAGTGCCCAAGATCACAGAGCCCATGGTGAGAGTGCTAACGGTGACTGTGCCCATGGTGACAGCACCCAGTGTGAAAATGCCCATTGTGACAGTGCTCACGGTGACCATGCCAATGGTGATAGTGCCAATAGTGAGAGTGCTCACGGTGACACTGCCCATGGACACACTGCCCATTGTGATAGTGCCCATCATGACAACCCCTCGGAGGCAGTGCCAATGGTGAGAGTCCCCGTGGTGACAGTTCTCATGGTGAAAGTGATCCTTTTGAAATTGCTCATGGTGACAGTGCTCATGGTGACAGTGCTCAAGGTGATAGTCTCCATGTTGACAGTGTGCATGGTGACTGTTCTCACGGTGACAGTGCCTATGGTGATTATGCTCTTAGTGACAGTGCTCATGGTGACAGTGCCCATGGTGACAGTGACCACGGTGACTGTTCTCACCGTGGTAGTGCCCATGGTGACAGTGTTCATGATGACAGTCCGCATTAAGGCTGTGCCCGTGGTGACATTGCTAATGGTGATAATTCTCACGGTGATAGTACGCACGTTGAAAATGACAAAGGTGACAACACCCAGGTGATAATAATCATGGTGAAAGTGCCCATGGTGGCAGTTCTCATACTGACAGTTCTTGTGACAGTGCTCATGGTGGCAGTGCTCGTGGTGACAGTGCTCTTGGTGACAGTGCTCATGGTGGCAGTGCCCATGGTGAGACTACCGATGGTGACCCTGCCCATGGTGACAGTGCACATGGTCATGGTGCCTCTGGTGGCAGTGCAATATAGTGAGAATGCCCATGATGATATTGCTCATGGTGATAGTGCCCATGGTGAGAGTGCCCATGGTTCCAGTGCTCATGGTGACAGTGCCCATTGTGACAGTGCCCTTGGTGACAGTGCACACCATGAGAGTGCCCATGGTGTCTGTGCCCATGGTGACAGTTCTTATCATGAGAGTGTTCACGGTAGCAGTGTTCATGGTAATAGTGCTCACGGAGGCATTGCCCACAATGAGAGTGCCCACGGTGAGAATACTGACTGTGACAGTGCCCATGATGACTTTTCTCTCTGTGACAGTGCCCTTGGGGACATAGCACGGTGAGATTTCTCACAGTGATAGTGCACATTGTTTCAGTGCTCATAGTGACAAGACCCTAGGCGCCAGTGCCCATCATGGCATTGCTCACGGTGATATTTCTCACGGTGACAGTGCCCATGGTGATATTACCCATGGTGACAGTACTCAGTGATCAAGTGCTCATGGTGACATGGCATAAGGTGATAATGCTCATGGTGGCAGTGCAAAATGGTGACAGTGCCCATGGGGACATTGCTTAATGTGATAGTCCTTGTGGTGACATTGTGCATGGTGACATTGCCCACCATGACAGTGCTCTTGTTGACAGTGCTCATGGTGATAGTGCCAATGTTGGAAGTGCCCATCGTGAAAGTGTCCATGGTGACAGTTCTTATGATGAGAGTGGTCAGAGTGGCAGTGCTCATGGTGAAAGTGCCCATGGTGACACAGCCCACGGTGACAGTGTCCATAGTTATAGTGTCCATGGTGACAGTACTAACAGTGAAATTGTCCATGGGGACACTGCCCATGGTGAAAGTGCCCATGGTCACAACACTCATGGTGATAGTGCTCACGGTGAGAGTGGCCATGGTGACAGTGACCACGGTGACAGTTCTAATGGTGATACTGCCCATGATGACAGTGCTCATGGTGACAGTCCACATTGTACCAGTGCCCAAGGTGACAGTGCTCATGGTGACAGTGCCCAAAGTCACAATACCCATGGTGACAGTGCCCAGGCTGACAGTTCTCAAGGTGATAGTGCCCATGGTGACAGTGCACATGGTGATACAGAGAATGGGGACAGTGCTTATGGTGACAGTGGTCATGGTTGCAGTACCCATGGTGATAGTGCTGAAACTGACAGTGCCCTTGGGGATAGTGCCCATGGTGAGTGTGCTCGTGTTAATTGTGTCCATGGTGGCAGTTCCCATTGTGAAAGTGCTCATGATGACAGTGCCCATGTGGGTAGTTCCCATGGTGACAGTGCTCATGGTGATAGTGACCATGTTAAGAGTGCACATGGTGGCTGTGCCCTTGGTGACAGTGCCCATGATGACAGTATTCATGGTGACAGTGCTCACGGTGATAAGGCCAATGTGGCAGTGCACATGGTGGTAGTGCACATGGTGGCAGTGAAAAATGGGGACAGTTCCCATGCTGACAGTTCTCATTGTGACAATGCACACGGTCACAACCGATGCTGACACTGCTCATGGTAGCTATACCCTTGGTGACAGTGCTCAGAGTGATAGTGCCCATGGTGGCAGTGTCCATGGTGACACTGCCCATGGTGACAATGCCCATGATGACAGTGCCCATGGAGTCAGTGCCCACGGAGCCATTGCCTATGGTAACAGTGCTCACAGTGACAGTACCCATGGTAACAGTGACCATGGTGAGAGTGCTCATGGTGATAGTGTCTATGGTGACAGATCACACTGTGACAGTCCGCATTGTGCCAGTACCAATAGTGACAGTGCCCATGGTGACATTGACCACGGTGAGAGTGATCACGGTGCTAGTGCTCACAGTAATAGTGCTCATGGTGACAGTGCCGACAGTGAAGGTGCTCACGGTGACAGTGCCTCTGGTGATAGTGCCCATGGTGAGAGTCCGCCCATTGATAGTGCCCATGGTGGCAGTTCCCATTGTGAAAATGCTCATGATGACATTGCCCATGTTGGTAGTCCCCATGGTGACAGTGCTCACGGTGATAGTGACCTTGGTAACTGTGCACATGGTGGCCGTGCCCTTGGTGACAGTGCCAATGATGACAGTACTCATGGTGACAGTTCTCACGGTGATAGTGCCCATGGTGATATTGCACATGGTGGCAGTGAAAAATGGTGACAGTGCCCATGTTGACAGTTCTCATGGTGACAGTGCACACGGTGACAACCCATGCAGACAGTACTCACGGTGACAGTTCTCATGGTTGCAGTACCCATGGTGACAGTGCTCACAGTGATACTGCCCATGGTGGCAGTGCCCATGGTGACAGTGCCCATGGTGACACTGCCCATGATGACAGTGCCCATGGTGAAAGTTCCCACGGCGCCATTGCCTATGGTGACAGTGCTCATGGTAACAGTGCCCATGGTGACAGTGACCATGGTGAGAGTGCTCACACTGATAGTGCCCATGGTGACAGGGCTCATGGTGCCAGTCCGCATTGTGCCAGTACCCATGGCGACAGTGCTCATGGTGACACTGACCACAGTGAGAGTGCTCACTGTGATAGAGCTCATGGTAATAGTGCTCATGGTTACAGTGCAAAGGGTGACAATACCCATGGTGACAGTACTCATGTTGAAAATACCCATGGTGGCAGTTCTCATGGTGACAGTGCTCATAATAGCAGTGCCCAAGGTGGCAGTCCTCGTGGTGACAGTGCTAATGGTGACAGTGCTCTTGGTGGCAGTTCCCATGGGGACAGTACCGATGGTGACCCTGTGCATTGTTACAGTGCCCATGGTAACCGTGCTCACGGTGGTAGTGCACATCGTGACAGTGCCCATGGTGGCAGTTCACCTGGTGACAGTGCTAAATCGTGACAGTGCACATGCTGACAGTGCTCACGGTGATAGTGCCCATGGTGACAGTGCCCACGGTGATAATGGGTATTATTACAGTGTTCATCTTGACAGAGCCCAAGGTGGCAGTGGCCATGGTGACAGTGCCCACAATGACAGTGCCCATGGTAACAGTGCCGACAGTGACAGTGCCCATGGTGACACTTCTCACAGTGAATGTGCCCATGGGGACAGTTACCATGATGAGATTTCTCACGGTGATAGTGCCCGTTGTGACAGTGCTCACACTGACAATGCCCATGGTGCCACTGCCCATAGAGACATTCCGCACGGTCACTTTTCTCACGGTGAAAGTACCTATGGTGACACTGCACCTGGTGGCAGTGCAAAATGGTGACAGTGCCCATGGTGACATTGCTCATAGTGACTTTGCTTACAGTGATAGTCCTTACGGTGACAGTGTGCATGGTGACACTGCACACAGTTGCAGTGTTCATGGTGACAGTGTTCACGGTGATACTTTCCATGGTGATAGTGCCCATGGTGACACTGCACATGGTGGCAGTGAAAAATGGTGACAGTGCCCCTGTTGTCAGTTCTCATGGTGACCGTGCACATGGTGACAACCCGTGCAGACTGTACTCATGGTGACAGTACTCACGGTGACAGTTCTCATGTTTGCAGTATCCATGGTGACAGTGCTCACAGTGATAGTGCCCATGGTGAGAGTGCCCATGATGACAGGGCCCATGGTGCCATTGCCTATGGTGACAGTGCTCATGGTAACAGTGCCCAAGGTGACAGTGACCATGGTGAGAGTGCTCACACTGATGGTGCCCATGGTGACAGTGCTCATGGTGTCTGTCTACATTGTGCCAGTACCCATGGCAACAGTGCTCATGGTGACAGGGACCACAGTGAGAGAGCTCACGGTGAGAGTGCTCACGGTAATAGTGCTCATGGTGACAGTGCAAATGGTGACAATACCATGGTGACAGTACTCATGTTGAAAATACCCATGGTGGCAGTTCTCATAGCGACAGATCTCATGGTGACATTGCTCATAATAGCAGTGCCCAGGTGCCAGTGCTCGTGGTGACGGTGCTAATGGTGACAGTGCTCTTGGTGGCAGTTCCCATCGGGACAATACTGATGGTGACACTGTGCATTGTTACAGTGCCCATGGTAACCTTGTTCACGGTGATAGTGCACATCGTGACAGTGCCCATGGTGGTAGTTCACCTGGTGACAGTGCTAAATAGTGACAGTGCACATGCTGACAGTGCTCACGGTGATAGTGCCCATGGTGACAGTGCACACGGTCATAATGGGCATTGTTACAGAGTTCATGGTGACAGCACACGGTGGCAGTGGCCATGGAGACAGTGCCCACAATGACAGTGCCCATGGTGACAGTGCCGACAGTGACAGTGCCCATGGTGACACTTCTCATGGTGACAGTGCCCATGGGGACAGTTAGCATGGTGAGATTTCTAACGGTGATAGTGCCCGTTGTGCCAGTGCTCACAGTAACAATGCCCATGGGGCCAGTGCCCATAGAGTCATTCCGCACGGTCACATTTCTCACGGTGAAAGTGCCTATGGTGATATTAACCATGGTGACACTGCACATGGTGGCAGAGCAAAATGGTGACAGTGCCCATGGTGACATTGCTCATGGTGACTTTGCTTACGGTGATAGTCCTTACAGTGACAGTACGCATGGTGACACTGCACACAGTGACAGTGTTCATGGTGAAAGTGTTCACGGTGATAGTTCCCATGGTGAGATTGTCCTGGTAACAGTGCCCATAGTCACAATTCTCATGGTGTAGTGCTCACAGTGACAGTGCCCATGGTGTCATGCCCATGGTGACAGTGCTCATGGTGACAGTGCTCATGTTGGCAGAGCCATAAATAAGAGTGCTCATTGTGGCAGTGCTCATGGTGTCTGTGCTCATGGTGACAGTGCCCATGATTACAGTGTTTATGGTGATAGATGTCACGGTGTCAGTGCCCACGCGGAGAGTGCCAAGGCTGACAAAGCCCAGGGTGATACTTCCCATTGTGACAGTGCCCACGGTGACAGTGCCCATGGTGACAGCACCCAGTGTGACAAGGCGCATGGTGACAGTGCTCACGGTGACAGTGCCCATGGTGACAGTGCCGATGGTGAGAGTGCCAATAGTGACAGTGCTCATGGTGAAACTGCCCACAGAGACATCGCCCATGGTGATAGTGTTCATGGTGACAACCCCACGGTGACAGTGCCAATGTTGATAGTCCCAGTGGTGACAGGTCTTACATTGAATGTGACCATGGTGTCTGTGCTCATGGTGACAGTGCTCAAGGTTATAGTCTCCATGTTGACAGTGCCGATGGTGACAATTCTCACGGTGACAGGGCCTGTGGTGAAAATTCTCATAGTGACAGTGTTCACGGTGACAGTGCCCATGGTGCTATTACCCATGGTGACAGTTCTCATAGTGAAACTGCCCATGTTGACACTGCCCATGGTGGCAGTGCAAAATGGTGACAGTGCCCATGGTGATATTGCTCATGGTGACATTGCTTATGGTGATAGTGTGTATGGTGAAACTGCACACAGTGACTTTGCTCATGGTGACAGTGTTCATGGCGTTAGTTCCTATGGTGAATGTGACCATGGGGACAGTGCCCATAGTCACAATTCTCATGGTGTAGTGCTCACGGTGACAGTGCCCATGGCGACAATACACAGGGTGACAGTATTCCTGGTGACATTGCTCATGGTGAGAGTGCCCATGTTCACAACTGTCACGGTGATAGTTCCCATGGTGACAATACCCAGGGTAACAGAGCTGATGGTAAAAGTGTTCACGGTGACAGTGCCCATGGTGACAGTACCTAAGGTGACAATTCCCATGGTGAGACTGCTCATAGACAGTGCCCATGGTGACAATACCCAGCGTGTCCTGTCCATGGTGACAGTGATCATGGTAACACATCTCATGAGGACAGTGCCATAAGTGACAGTGCTCATTGTGGCAGTGCTCATGGTGACAGTGCCCATGGTGACAGTGCCTATGGTGATAGATATCATGGTGGCTGTGCCCAGGGAGACATTGCCCACGCTGACAAGACCCATGGTGATACTTCCCATTGTGACAGTGCCATCGGTGGCAGAGCCCATGGTGACAGTGCCCAAGATCACAGAGCCCATGGTGCGAGTGCTAACGGTGACTGTGCCCATGGTGACAGCACCCAGTGTGACAATGCCCATTGTGACAGTGCTCACGGTGACCATGCCAATGGTGATAGTGCCAATAGTGAGAGTGCTCACGGTGACACTGCCCATGGACACACTGCCCATTGTGATAGTGCCCATCATGACAACCCCTCGGAGGCAGTGCCAATGGTGAGAGTCCCCGTGGTGACAGTTCTCATGGTGAAAGTGATCCTTTTGAAATTGCTCATGGTGACAGTGCTCATGGTGACAGTGCTCAAGGTGATAGTCTCCATGTTGACAGTGTGCATGGTGACTGTTCTCACGGTGACAGTGCCTATGGTGATTATGCTCTTAGTGACAGTGCTCATGGTGACAGTGCCCATGGTGACAGTGACCACGGTGACTGTTCTCACCGTGGTAGTGCCCATGGTGACAGTGTTCATGATGACAGTCCGCATTAAGGCTGTGCCCGTGGTGACATTGCTAATGGTGATAATTCTCACGGTGATAGTACGCACGTTGAAAATGACAAAGGTGACAACACCCAGGTGATAATAATCATGGTGAAAGTGCCCATGGTGGCAGTTCTCATACTGACAGTTCTTGTGACAGTGCTCATGGTGGCAGTGCTCGTGGTGACAGTGCTCTTGGTGACAGTGCTCATGGTGGCAGTGCCCATGGTGAGACTACCGATGGTGACCCTGCCCATGGTGACAGTGCACATGGTCATGGTGCCTCTGGTGGCAGTGCAATATAGTGAGAATGCCCATGATGATATTGCTCATGGTGATAGTGCCCATGGTGAGAGTGCCCATGGTTCCAGTGCTCATGGTGACAGTGCCCATTGTGACAGTGCCCTTGGTGACAGTGCACACCATGAGAGTGCCCATGGTGTCTGTGCCCATGGTGACAGTTCTTATCATGAGAGTGTTCACGGTAGCAGTGTTCATGGTAATAGTGCTCACGGAGGCATTGCCCACAATGAGAGTGCCCACGGTGAGAATACTGACTGTGACAGTGCCCATGATGACTTTTCTCTCTGTGACAGTGCCCTTGGGGACAGTTAGCACAGTGAGATTTCTCACAGTGATAGTGCACATTGTTTCAGTGCTCATAGTGACAAGACCCTAGGCGCCAGTGCCCATCATGGCATTGCTCACGGTGATATTTCTCACGGTGACAGTGCCCATGGTGATATTACCCATGGTGACAGTACTCAGTGATCAAGTGCTCATGGTGACATGGCATAAGGTGATAATGCTCACGGTGGCAGTGCAAAATGGTGACAGTGCCCATGGGGACATTGCTTAATGTGATAGTCCTTGTGGTGACATTGTGCATGGTGACATTGCCCACCATGACAGTGCTCTTGTTGACAGTGCTCATGGTGATAGTGCCAATGTTGGAAGTGCCCATCGTGAAAGTGTCCATGGTGACAGTTCTTATGATGAGAGTGGTCAGAGTGGCAGTGCTCATGGTGAAAGTGCCCATGGTGACAGAGCCCACGGTGACAGTGTCCATAGTTATAGTGTCCATGGTGACAGTACTAACAGTGAAATTGTCCATGGGGACACTGCCCATGGTGAAAGTGCCCATGGTCACAACACTCACGGTGATAGTGCTCACGGTGAGAGTGGCCATGGTGACAGTGACCACGGTGACAGTTCTAATGGTGATACTGCCCATGATGACAGTGCTCATGGTGACAGTCCACATTGTACCAGTGCCCAAGGTGACAGTGCTCATGGTGACAGTGCCCAAAGTCACAATACCCATGGTGACAGTGCCCAGGCTGACAGTTCTCAAGGTGATAGTGCCCATGGTGACAGTGCCCATGGTGATACAGAGAATGGGGACAGTGCTTATGGTGACAGTGGTCATGGTTGCAGTACCCATGGTGATAGTGCTGAAACTGACAGTGCCCTTGGGGATAGTGCCCATGGTGAGTGTGCTCGTGTTAATTGTGTCCATGGTGGCAGTTCCCATTGTGAAAGTGCTCATGATGACAGTGCCCATGTGGGTAGTTCCCATGGTGACAGTGCTCATGGTGATAGTGACCATGTTAACAGTGCACATGGTGGCTGTGCCCTTGGTGACAGTGCCCATGATGACAGTATTCATGGTGACAGTGCTCACGGTGATAATGCCCATGGTGGCAGTGCACATGGTGGTAGTGCACATGGTGGCAGTGAAAAATGGGGACAGTTCCCATGCTGACAGTTCTCATTGTGACAATGCACACAGTCACAACCGATGCTGACACTGCTCATGGTAGCTGTACCCTTGGTGACAGTGCTCAGAGTGATAGTGCCCATGGTGGCAGTGTCCATGGTGACACTGCCCATGGTGACAATGCCCATGATGACAGTGCCCATGGAGTCAGTGCCCACGGAGCCATTGCCTATGGTAACAGTGCTCACAGTGACAGTACCCATGGTAACAGTGACCATGGTGAGAGTGCTCATGGTGATAGTGTCTATGGTGACAGATCACACTGTGACAGTCCGCATTGTGCCAGTACCAATAGTGACAGTACCCATGGTGACATTGACCACGGTGAGAGTGATCACGGTGCTAGTGCTCACAGTAATAGTGCTCATGGTGACAGTGCCGACAGTGAAGGTGCTCACGGTGACAGTGCCTCTGGTGATAGTGCCCATGGTGAGAGTCCGCCCATTGATAGTGTCCATGGTGGCAGTTCCCATTGTGAAAATGCTCATGATGACATTGCCCATGTTGGTAGTCCCCATGGTGACAGTGCTCACGGTGATAGTGACCTTGGTAACTGTGCACATGGTGGCCGTGCCCTTGGTGACAGTGCCAATGATGACAGTACTCATGGTGACAGTTCTCACGGTGATAGTGCCCATGGTGATATTGCACATGGTGGCAGTGAAAAATGGTGACAGTGCCCATGTTGACAGTTCTCATGGTGACAGTGCACACGGTGACAACCCATGCAGACAGTACTCACGGTGACAGTTCTCATGGTTGCAGTACCCATGGTGACAGTGCTCACAGTGATACTGCCCATGGTGGCAGTGCCCATGGTGACAGTGCCCATGGTGACACTGCCCATGATGACAGTGCCCATGGTGAAAGTTCCCACGGCGCCATTTCCTATGGTGACAGTGCTCATGGTAACAGTGCCCATGGTGACAGTGACCATGGTGAGAGTGCTCACACTGATAGTGCCCATGGTGACAGGGCTCATGGTGCCAGTCCGCATTGTGCCAGTACCCATGGCGACAGTGCTCATGGTGACACTGACCACAGTGAGAGTGCTCACTGTGATAGAGCTCACGGTAATAGTGCTCATGGTGACAGTGCAAATGGTGACAATACCCATGGTGACAGTACTCATGTTGAAAATACCCATGGTGGCAGTTCTCATGGTGACAGTGCTCATAATAGCAGTGCCCAAGGTGGCAGTCCTCGTGGTGACAGTGCTAATGGTGACAGTGCTCTTGGTGGCAGTTCCCATGGGGACATTACCGATGGTGACCCTGTGCATTGTTACAGTGCCCATGGTAACCGTGCTCACGGTGGTAGTGCACATCGTGACAGTGCCCATGGTGGCAGTTCACCTGGTGACAGTGCTAAATCGTGACAGTGCACATGCTGACAGTGCTCACGGTGATAGTGCCCATGGTGACAGTGCCCACGGTGATAATGGGTATTATTACAGTGTTCATCTTGACAGAGCCCAAGTTGGCAGTGGCCATGGTGACAGTGCCCACAATGACAGTGCCCATGGTAACAGTGCCGACAGTGACAGTGCCCATGGTGACACTTCTCACAGTGAATGTGCCCATGGGGACAGTTACCATGATGAGATTTCTCACGGTGATAGTGCCCGTTGTGACAGTGCTCACACTGACAATGCCCATGGTGCCACTGCCCATAGAGACATTCCGCACGGTCACTTTTCTCACGGTGAAAGTACCTATGGTGACACTGCACCTGGTGGCAGTGCAAAATGGTGACAGTGCCCATGGTGACATTGCTCATAGTGACTTTGCTTACAGTGATAGTCCTTACGGTGACAGTGTGCACGGTGACACTGCACACAGTTGCAGTGTTCATGGTGACAGTGTTCACGGTGATACTTTCCATGGTGATAGTGCCCATGGTGACACTGCACATGGTGGCAGTGAAAAATGGTGACAGTGCCCCTGTTGTCAGTTCTCATGGTGACCGTGCACATGGTGACAACCCGTGCAGACTGTACTCATGGTGACAGTACTCACGGTGACATTTCTCATGTTTGCAGTATCCATGGTGACAGTGCTCACAGTGATAGTGCCCATGGTGAGAGTGCCCATGATGACAGGGCCCATGGTGCCATTGCCTATGGTGACAGTGCTCATGGTAACAGTGCCCAAGGTGACAGTGACCATGGTGAGAGTGCTCACACTGATGGTGCCCATGGTGACAGTGCTCATGGTGTCTGTCTACATTGTGCCAGTACCCATGGCAACAGTGCTCATGGTGACAGGGACCACAGTGAGAGAGCTCACGGTGAGAGTGCTCACGGTAATAGTGCTCATGGTGACAGTGCAAATGGTGACAATACCATGGTGACAGTACTCATGTTGAAAATACCCATGGTGGCAGTTCTCATAGCGACAGATCTCATGGTGACATTGCTCATAATAGCAGTGCCCAGGTGCCAGTGCTCGTGGTGACGGTGCTAATGGTGACAGTGCTCTTGGTGGCAGTTCCCATCGGGACAATACTGATGGTGACACTGTGCATTGTTACAGTGCCCATGGTAACCGTGTTCACGGTGATAGTGCACATCGTGACAGTGCCCATGGTGGTAGTTCACCTGGTGACAGTGCTAAATAGTGACAGTGCACATGCTGACAGTGCTCACGGTGATAGTGCCCATGGTGACAGTGCACACGGTCATAATGGGCATTGTTACAGAGTTCATTGTGACAGCACACGGTGGCAGTGGCCATGGAGACAGTGCCCACAATGACAGTGCCCATGGTGACAGTGCCGACAGTGACAGTGCCCATGGTGACACTTCTCATGGTGACAGTGCCCATGGGGACAGTTAGCATGGTGAGATTTCTAATGGTGATAGTGCCCGTTGTGCCAGTGCTCACAGTAACAATGCCCATGGGGCCAGTGCCCATAGAGTCATTCCGCACGGTCACATTTCTCACGGTGAAAGTGCCTATGGTGATATTAACCATGGTGACACTGCACATGGTGGCAGAGCAAAATGGTGACAGTGCCCATGGTGACATTGCTCATGGTGACTTTGCTTACGGTGATAGTCCTTACAGTGACAGTACGCATGGTGACACTGCACACAGTGACAGTGTTCATGGTGAAAGTGTTCACGGTGATAGTTCCCATGGTGAGATTGTCCTGGTAACAGTGCCCATAGTCACAATTCTCATGGTGTAGTGCTCACAGTGACAGTGCCCATGGTGTCATGCCCATGGTGACAGTGCTCATGGTGACAGTGCTCATGTTGGCAGAGCCATAAATAAGAGTG
Organism: Mesoplodon mirus; assembly: GCF_964341445.2. NCBI lineage: Eukaryota > Metazoa > Chordata > Mammalia > Artiodactyla > Ziphiidae > Mesoplodon > Mesoplodon mirus. The sequence continues at coordinate 64,879 of NW_028295259.1, forward strand.
CTCATTGTGGCAGTGCTCATGGTGTCCGTGCTCATGGTGACAGTGCCCATGATTACAGTGTTTATGGTGATAGATGTCACGGTGTCAGTGCCCACGCGGAGAGTGCCAAGGCTGACAAAGCCCAGGGTGATACTTCCCATTGTGACAGTGCCCACGGTGACAGTGCCCATGGTGACAGCACCCAGTGTGACAAGGCGCATGGTGACAGTGCTCACGGTGACAGTGCCCATGGTGACAGTGCCGATGGTGAGAGTGCCAATAGTGACAGTGCTCATGGTGAAACTGCCCACAGAGACATCGCCCATGGTGATAGTGTTCATGGTGACAACCCCACGGTGACAGTGCCAATGTTGATAGTCCCAGTGGTGACAGGTCTTACACTGAATGTGACCATGGTGTCTGTGCTCATGGTGACAGTGCTCAAGGTTATAGTCTCCATGTTGACAGTGCCGATGGTGACAATTCTCACGGTGACAGGGCCTATGGTGAAAATTCTCATAGTGACAGTGTTCACGGTGACAGTGCCCATGGTGCTATTACCCATGGTGACAGTTCTCATAGTGAAACTGCCCATGTTGACACTGCCCATGGTGGCAGTGCAAAATGGTGACAGTGCCCATGGTGATATTGCTCATGGTGACATTGCTTATGGTGATAGTGTGTATGGTGAAACTGCACACAGTGACATTGCTCATGGTGACAGTGTTCATGGCGTTAGTTCCTATGGTGAATGTGACCATGGGGACAGTGCCCATAGTCACAATTCTCATGGGGTAGTGCTCACGGTGACAGTGCCCATGGTGACAATACACAGGGTGACAGTATTCCTGGTGACATTGCTCATGGTGAGAGTGCCCATGTTCACAACTGTCACGGTGATAGTTCCCATGGTGACAATACCCAGGGTAACAGAGCTGATGGTAAAAGTGTTCACGGTGACAGTGCCCATGGTGACAGTACCTAAGGTGACAATTCCCATGGTGAGACTGCTCATAGACAGTGCCCATGGTGACAATACCCAGCGTGTCCTGTCCATGGTGACAGTGATCATGGTGACACATCTCATGAGGACAGTGCCATAAGTGACAGTGCTCATGGTGACAGTGCCCATGGTGACAGTGCCTATGGTGATAGATATCATGGTGGCTGTGCCCAGGGAGACATTGCCCACGCTGACAAGACCCATGGTGATACTTCCCATTGTGACAGTGCCATCAGTGGCAGAGCCCATGGTGACAGTGCCCAAGATCACAGAGCCCATGGTGAGAGTGCTAACGGTGACTGTGCCCATGGTGACAGCACCCAGTGTGAAAATGCCCATTGTGACAGTGCTCACGGTGACCATGCCAATGGTGATAGTGCCAATAGTGAGAGTGCTCACGGTGACACTGCCCATGGACACACTGCCCATTGTGATAGTGCCCATCATGACAACCCCTCGGAGGCAGTGCCAATGGTGAGAGTCCCCGTGGTGACAGTTCTCATGGTGAAAGTGATCCTTTTGAAATTGCTCATGGTGACAGTGCTCATGGTGACAGTGCTCAAGGTGATAGTCTCCATGTTGACAGTGTGCATGGTGACTGTTCTCACGGTGACAGTGCCTATGGTGATTATGCTCTTAGTGACAGTGCTCATGGTGACAGTGCCCATGGTGACAGTGACCACGGTGACTGTTCTCACCGTGGTAGTGCCCATGGTGACAGTGTTCATGATGACAGTCCGCATTAAGGCTGTGCCCGTGGTGACATTGCTAATGGTGATAATTCTCACGGTGATAGTACGCACGTTGAAAATGACAAAGGTGACAACACCCAGGTGATAATAATCATGGTGAAAGTGCCCATGGTGGCAGTTCTCATACTGACAGTTCTTGTGACAGTGCTCATGGTGGCAGTGCTCGTGGTGACAGTGCTCTTGGTGACAGTGCTCATGGTGGCAGTGCCCATGGTGAGACTACCGATGGTGACCCTGCCCATGGTGACAGTGCACATGGTCATGGTGCCTCTGGTGGCAGTGCAATATAGTGAGAATGCCCATGATGATATTGCTCATGGTGATAGTGCCCATGGTGAGAGTGCCCATGGTTCCAGTGCTCATGGTGACAGTGCCCATTGTGACAGTGCCCTTGGTGACAGTGCACACCATGAGAGTGCCCATGGTGTCTGTGCCCATGGTGACAGTTCTTATCATGAGAGTGTTCACGGTAGCAGTGTTCATGGTAATAGTGCTCACGGAGGCATTGCCCACAATGAGAGTGCCCACGGTGAGAATACTGACTGTGACAGTGCCCATGATGACTTTTCTCTCTGTGACAGTGCCCTTGGGGACAGTTAGCACGGTGAGATTTCTCACAGTGATAGTGCACATTGTTTCAGTGCTCATAGTGACAAGACCCTAGGCGCCAGTGCCCATCATGGCATTGCTCACGGTGATATTTCTCACGGTGACAGTGCCCATGGTGATATTACCCATGGTGACATTGCTTATGGTGATAGTGTGTATGGTGAAACTGCACACAGTGACATTGCTCATGGTGACAGTGTTCACGGGGTTAGTTCCTATGGTGAATGTGACCATGGGGACAGTGCCCATAGTCACAATTCTCATGGTGTAGTGCTCACGGTGACAGTGCCCATGGTGACAATACACAGGGTGACAGTATTCATGGTGACATTGCTCATGGTGAGAGTGCCCATGTTCACAACTGTCACGGTGATAGTTCCCATGGTGACAATACCCAGGGTAACAGAGCTGATGGTAAAAGTGTTCACGGTGACAGTGCCCATGGTGACAGTACCTAAGGTGACAATTCCCATGGTGAGACTGCTCATAGACAGTGCCCATGGTGACAATACCCAGCGTGTCCTGTCCATGGTGACAGTGATCATGGTGACACATCTCATGAGGACAGTGCCATAAGTGACAGTGCTCATTGTGGCAGTGCTCATGGTGACAGTGCCCATGGTGACAGTGCCTATGGTGATAGATATCATGGTGGCTGTGCCCAGGGAGACATTGCCCACGCTGACAAGACCCATGGTGATACTTCCCATTGTGACAGTGCCATCGGTGGCAGAGCCCATGGTGACAGTGCCCAAGATCACAGAGCCCATGGTGAGAGTGCTAACGGTGACTGTGCCCATGGTGACAGCACCCAGTGTGAAAATGCCCATTGTGACAGTGCTCACGGTGACCATGCCAATGGTGATAGTGCCAATAGTGAGAGTGCTCACGGTGACACTGCCCATGGACACACTGCCCATTGTGATAGTGCCCATCATGACAACCCCTCGGAGGCAGTGCCAATGGTGAGAGTCCCCGTGGTGACAGTTCTCATGGTGAAAGTGATCCTTTTGAAATTGCTCATGGTGACAGTGCTCATGGTGACAGTGCTCAAGGTGATAGTCTCCATGTTGACAGTGTGCATGGTGACTGTTCTCACGGTGACAGTGCCTATGGTGATTATGCTCTTAGTGACAGTGCTCATGGTGACAGTGCCCATGGTGACAGTGACCACGGTGACTGTTCTCACCGTGGTAGTGCCCATGGTGACAGTGTTCATGATGACAGTCCGCATTAAGGCTGTGCCCGTGGTGACATTGCTAATGGTGATAATTCTCACGGTGATAGTACGCACGTTGAAAATGACAAAGGTGACAACACCCAGGTGATAATAATCATGGTGAAAGTGCCCATGGTGGCAGTTCTCATACTGACAGTTCTTGTGACAGTGCTCATGGTGGCAGTGCTCGTGGTGACAGTGCTCTTGGTGACAGTGCTCATGGTGGCAGTGCCCATGGTGAGACTACCGATGGTGACCCTGCCCATGGTGACAGTGCACATGGTCATGGTGCCTCTGGTGGCAGTGCAATATAGTGAGAATGCCCATGATGATATTGCTCATGGTGATAGTGCCCATGGTGAGAGTGCCCATGGTTCCAGTGCTCATGGTGACAGTGCCCATTGTGACAGTGCCCTTGGTGACAGTGCACACCATGAGAGTGCCCATGGTGTCTGTGCCCATGGTGACAGTTCTTATCATGAGAGTGTTCACGGTAGCAGTGTTCATGGTAATAGTGCTCACGGAGGCATTGCCCACAATGAGAGTGCCCACGGTGAGAATACTGACTGTGACAGTGCCCATGATGACTTTTCTCTCTGTGACAGTGCCCTTGGGGACATAGCACGGTGAGATTTCTCACAGTGATAGTGCACATTGTTTCAGTGCTCATAGTGACAAGACCCTAGGCGCCAGTGCCCATCATGGCATTGCTCACGGTGATATTTCTCACGGTGACAGTGCCCATGGTGATATTACCCATGGTGACAGTACTCAGTGATCAAGTGCTCATGGTGACATGGCATAAGGTGATAATGCTCACGGTGGCAGTGCAAAATGGTGACAGTGCCCATGGGGACATTGCTTAATGTGATAGTCCTTGTGGTGACATTGTGCATGGTGACATTGCCCACCATGACAGTGCTCTTGTTGACAGTGCTCATGGTGATAGTGCCAATGTTGGAAGTGCCCATCGTGAAAGTGTCCATGGTGACAGTTCTTATGATGAGAGTGGTCAGAGTGGCAGTGCTCATGGTGAAAGTGCCCATGGTGACACAGCCCACGGTGACAGTGTCCATAGTTATAGTGTCCATGGTGACAGTACTAACAGTGAAATTGTCCATGGGGACACTGCCCATGGTGAAAGTGCCCATGGTCACAACACTCATGGTGATAGTGCTCACGGTGAGAGTGGCCATGGTGACAGTGACCACGGTGACAGTTCTAATGGTGATACTGCCCATGATGACAGTGCTCATGGTGACAGTCCACATTGTACCAGTGCCCAAGGTGACAGTGCTCATGGTGACAGTGCCCAAAGTCACAATACCCATGGTGACAGTGCCCAGGCTGACAGTTCTCAAGGTGATAGTGCCCATGGTGACAGTGCACATGGTGATACAGAGAATGGGGACAGTGCTTATGGTGACAGTGGTCATGGTTGCAGTACCCATGGTGATAGTGCTGAAACTGACAGTGCCCTTGGGGATAGTGCCCATGGTGAGTGTGCTCGTGTTAATTGTGTCCATGGTGGCAGTTCCCATTGTGAAAGTGCTCATGATGACAGTGCCCATGTGGGTAGTTCCCATGGTGACAGTGCTCATGGTGATAGTGACCATGTTAAGAGTGCACATGGTGGCTGTGCCCTTGGTGACAGTGCCCATGATGACAGTATTCATGGTGACAGTGCTCACGGTGATAAGGCCAATGTGGCAGTGCACATGGTGGTAGTGCACATGGTGGCAGTGAAAAATGGGGACAGTTCCCATGCTGACAGTTCTCATTGTGACAATGCACACGGTCACAACCGATGCTGACACTGCTCATGGTAGCTATACCCTTGGTGACAGTGCTCAGAGTGATAGTGCCCATGGTGGCAGTGTCCATGGTGACACTGCCCATGGTGACAATGCCCATGATGACAGTGCCCATGGAGTCAGTGCCCACGGAGCCATTGCCTATGGTAACAGTGCTCACAGTGACAGTACCCATGGTAACAGTGACCATGGTGAGAGTGCTCATGGTGATAGTGTCTATGGTGACAGATCACACTGTGACAGTCCGCATTGTGCCAGTACCAATAGTGACAGTGCCCATGGTGACATTGACCACGGTGAGAGTGATCACGGTGCTAGTGCTCACAGTAATAGTGCTCATGGTGACAGTGCCGACAGTGAAGGTGCTCACGGTGACAGTGCCTCTGGTGATAGTGCCCATGGTGAGAGTCCGCCCATTGATAGTGCCCATGGTGGCAGTTCCCATTGTGAAAATGCTCATGATGACATTGCCCATGTTGGTAGTCCCCATGGTGACAGTGCTCACGGTGATAGTGACCTTGGTAACTGTGCACATGGTGGCCGTGCCCTTGGTGACAGTGCCAATGATGACAGTACTCATGGTGACAGTTCTCACGGTGATAGTGCCCATGGTGATATTGCACATGGTGGCAGTGAATAATGGTGACAGTGCCCATGTTGACAGTTCTCATGGTGACAGTGCACACGGTGACAACCCATGCAGACAGTACTCACGGTGACAGTTCTCATGGTTGCAGTACCCATGGTGACAGTGCTCACAGTGATACTGCCCATGGTGGCAGTGCCCATGGTGACAGTGCCCATGGTGACACTGCCCATGATGACAGTGCCCATGGTGAAAGTTCCCACGGCGCCATTGCCTATGGTGACAGTGCTCATGGTAACAGTGCCCATGGTGACAGTGACCATGGTGAGAGTGCTCACACTGATAGTGCCCATGGTGACAGGGCTCATGGTGCCAGTCCGCATTGTGCCAGTGCCCATGGTGACAGGGCTCATGGTGCCAGTCCGCATTGTGCCAGTACCCATGGCGACAGTGCTCATGGTGACACTGACCACAGTGAGAGTGCTCACTGTGATAGAGCTCATGGTAATAGTGCTCATGGTTACAGTGCAAAGGGTGACAATACCCATGGTGACAGTACTCATGTTGAAAATACCCATGGTGGCAGTTCTCATGGTGACAGTGCTCATAATAGCAGTGCCCAAGGTGGCAGTCCTCGTGGTGACAGTGCTAATGGTGACAGTGCTCTTGGTGGCAGTTCCCATGGGGACAGTACCGATGGTGACCCTGTGCATTGTTACAGTGCCCATGGTAACCGTGCTCACGGTGGTAGTGCACATCGTGACAGTGCCCATGGTGGCAGTTCACCTGGTGACAGTGCTAAATCGTGACAGTGCACATGCTGACAGTGCTCACGGTGATAGTGCCCATGGTGACAGTGCCCACGGTGATAATGGGTATTATTACAGTGTTCATCTTGACAGAGCCCAAGGTGGCAGTGGCCATGGTGACAGTGCCCACAATGACAGTGCCCATGGTAACAGTGCCGACAGTGACAGTGCCCATGGTGACACTTCTCACAGTGAATGTGCCCATGGGGACAGTTACCATGATGAGATTTCTCACGGTGATAGTGCCCGTTGTGACAGTGCTCACACTGACAATGCCCATGGTGCCACTGCCCATAGAGACATTCCGCACGGTCACTTTTCTCACGGTGAATGTACCTATGGTGACACTGCACCTGGTGGCAGTGCAAAATGGTGACAGTGCCCATGGTGACATTGCTCATAGTGACTTTGCTTACAGTGATAGTCCTTACGGTGACAGTGTGCATGGTGAAACTGCACACAGTTGCAGTGTTCATGGTGACAGTGTTCACGGTGATACTTTCCATGGTGATAGTGCCCATGGTGACACTGCACATGGTGGCAGTGAAAAATGGTGACAGTGCCCCTGTTGTCAGTTCTCATGGTGACCGTGCACATGGTGACAACCCGTGCAGACTGTACTCATGGTGACAGTACTCACGGTGACAGTTCTCATGTTTGCAGTATCCATGGTGACAGTGCTCACAGTGATAGTGCCCATGGTGAGAGTGCCCATGATGACAGGGCCCATGGTGCCATTGCCTATGGTGACAGTGCTCATGGTAACAGTGCCCAAGGTGACAGTGACCATGGTGAGAGTGCTCACACTGATGGTGCCCATGGTGACAGTGCTCATGGTGTCTGTCTACATTGTGCCAGTACCCATGGCAACAGTGCTCATGGTGACAGGGACCACAGTGAGAGAGCTCACGGTGAGAGTGCTCACGGTAATAGTGCTCATGGTGACAGTGCAAATGGTGACAATACCATGGTGACAGTACTCATGTTGAAAATACCCATGGTGGCAGTTCTCATAGCGACAGATCTCATGGTGACATTGCTCATAATAGCAGTGCCCAGGTGCCAGTGCTCGTGGTGACGGTGCTAATGGTGACAGTGCTCTTGGTGGCAGTTCCCATCGGGACAATACTGATGGTGACACTGTGCATTGTTACAGTGCCCATGGTAACCGTGTTCACGGTGATAGTGCACATCGTGACAGTGCCCATGGTGGTAGTTCACCTGGTGACAGTGCTAAATAGTGACAGTGCTCACGGTGATAGTGCCCATGGTGACAGTGCACACGGTCATAATGGGCATTGTTACAGAGTTCATGGTGACAGCACACGGTGGCAGTGGCCATGGAGACAGTGCCCACAATGACAGTGCCCATGGTGACAGTGCTGACAGTGACAGTGCCCATGGTGACACTTCTCATGGTGACAGTGCCCATGGGGACAGTTAGCATGGTGAGATTTCTAACGGTGATAGTGCCCGTTGTGCCAGTGCTCACAGTAACAATGCCCATGGGGCCAGTGCCCATAGAGTCATTCCGCACGGTCACATTTCTCACGGTGAAAGTGCCTATGGTGATATTAACCATGGTGACACTGCACATGGTGGCAGAGCAAAATGGTGACAGTGCCCATGGTGACATTGCTCATGGTGACTTTGCTTACGGTGATAGTCCTTACAGTGACAGTACGCATGGTGACACTGCACACAGTGACAGTGTTCATGGTGAAAGTGTTCACGGTGATAGTTCCCATGGTGAGATTGTCCTGGTAACAGTGCCCATAGTCACAATTCTCATGGTGTAGTGCTCACAGTGACAGTGCCCATGGTGTCATGCCCATGGTGACAGTGCTCATGGTGACAGTGCTCATGTTGGCAGAGCCATAAATAAGAGTGCTCATTGTGGCAGTGCTCATGGTGTCTGTGCTCATGGTGACAGTGCCCATGATTACAGTGTTTATGGTGATAGATGTCACGGTGTCAGTGCCCACGCGGAGAGTGCCAAGGCTGACAAAGCCCAGGGTGATACTTCCCATTGTGACAGTGCCCACGGTGACAGTGCCCATGGTGACAGCACCCAGTGTGACAAGGCGCATGGTGACAGTGCTCACGGTGACAGTGCCCATGGTGACAGTGCCGATGGTGAGAGTGCCAATAGTGACAGTGCTCATGGTGAAACTGCCCACAGAGACATCGCCCATGGTGATAGTGTTCATGGTGACAACCCCACGGTGACAGTGCCAATGTTGATAGTCCCAGTGGTGACAGGTCTTACATTGAATGTGACCATGGTGTCTGTGCTCATGGTGACAGTGCTCAAGGTTATAGTCTCCATGTTGACAGTGCCGATGGTGACAATTCTCACGGTGACAGGGCCTGTGGTGAAAATTCTCATAGTGACAGTGTTCACGGTGACAGTGCCCATGGTGCTATTACCCATGGTGACAGTTCTCATAGTGAAACTGCCCATGTTGACACTGCCCATGGTGGCAGTGCAAAATGGTGACAGTGCCCATGGTGATATTGCTCATGGTGACATTGCTTATGGTGATAGTGTGTATGGTGAAACTGCACACAGTGACTTTGCTCATGGTGACAGTGTTCATGGCGTTAGTTCCTATGGTGAATGTGACCATGGGGACAGTGCCCATAGTCACAATTCTCATGGTGTAGTGCTCACGGTGACAGTGCCCATGGCGACAATACACAGGGTGACAGTATTCATGGTGACATTGCTCATGGTGAGAGTGCCCATGTTCACAACTGTCACGGTGATAGTTCCCATGGTGACAATACCCAGGGTAACAGAGCTGATGGTAAAAGTGTTCACGGTGACAGTGCCCATGGTGACAGTACCTAAGGTGACAATTCCCATGGTGAGACTGCTCATAGACTGTGCCCATGGTGACAATACCCAGCGTGTCCTGTCCATGGTGACAGTGATCATGGTGACACTTCTCATGAGGACAGTGCCATAAGTGACAGTGCTCATTGTGGCAGTGCTCATGGTGACAGTGCCCATGGTGACAGTGCCTATGGTGATAGATATCATGGTGGCTGTGCCCAGGGAGACATTGCCCACGCTGACAAGACCCATGGTGATACTTCCCATTGTGACAGTGCCATCGGTGGCAGAGCCCATGGTGACAGTGCCCAAGATCACAGAGCCCATGGTGCGAGTGCTAACGGTGACTGTGCCCATGGTGACAGCACCCAGTGTGACAATGCCCATTGTGACAGTGCTCACGGTGACCATGCCAATGGTGATAGTGCCAATAGTGAGAGTGCTCACGGTGACACTGCCCATGGACACACTGCCCATTGTGATAGTGCCCATCATGACAACCCCTCGGAGGCAGTGCCAATGGTGAGAGTCCCCGTGGTGACAGTTCTCATGGTGAAAGTGATCCTTTTGAAATTGCTCATGGTGACAGTGCTCATGGTGACAGTGCTCAAGGTGATAGTCTCCATGTTGACAGTGTGCATGGTGACTGTTCTCATGGTGACAGTGCCTATGGTGATTATGCTCTTAGTGACAGTGCTCATGGTGACAGTGCCCATGGTGACAGTGACCACGGTGACTGTTCTCACCGTGGTAGTGCCCATGGTGACAGTGTTCATGATGACAGTCCGCATTAAGGCTGTGCCCGTGGTGACATTGCTAATGGTGATAATTCTCACGGTGATAGTACGCACGTTGAAAATGACAAAGGTGACAACACCCAGGTGATAATAATCATGGTGAAAGTGCCCATGGTGGCAGTTCTCATACTGACAGTTCTTGTGACAGTGCTCATGGTGGCAGTGCTCGTGGTGACAGTGCTCTTGGTGACAGTGCTCATGGTGGCAGTGCCCATGGTGAGACTACCGATGGTGACCCTGCCCATGGTGACAGTGCACATGGTCATGGTGCCTCTGGTGGCAGTGCAATATAGTGAGAATGCCCATGATGATATTGCTCATGGTGATAGTGCCCATGGTGAGAGTGCCCATGGTTCCAGTGCTCATGGTGACAGTGCCCATTGTGACAGTGCCCTTGGTGACAGTGCACACCATGAGAGTGCCCATGGTGTCTGTGCCCATGGTGACAGTTCTTATCATGAGAGTGTTCACGGTAGCAGTGTTCATGGTAATAGTGCTCACGGAGGCATTGCCCACAATGAGAGTGCCCACGGTGAGAATACTGACTGTGACAGTGCCCATGATGACTTTTCTCTCTGTGACAGTGCCCTTGGGGACAGTTAGCACAGTGAGATTTCTCACAGTGATAGTGCACATTGTTTCAGTGCTCATAGTGACAAGACCCTAGGCGCCAGTGCCCATCATGGCATTGCTCACGGTGATATTTCTCACGGTGACAGTGCCCATGGTGATATTACCCGTGGTGACAGTACTCAGTGATCAAGTGCTCATGGTGACATGGCATAAGGTGATAATGCTCACGGTGGCAGTGCAAAATGGTGACAGTGCCCATGGGGACATTGCTTAATGTGATAGTCCTTGTGGTGACATTGTGCATGGTGACATTGCCCACCATGACAGTGCTCTTGTTGACAGTGCTCATGGTGATAGTGCCAATGTTGGAAGTGCCCATCGTGAAAGTGTCCATGGTGACAGTTCTTATGATGAGAGTGGTCAGAGTGGCAGTGCTCATGGTGAAAGTGCCCATGGTGACAGAGCCCACGGTGACAGTGTCCATAGTTATAGTGTCCATGGTGACAGTACTAACAGTGAAATTGTCCATGGGGACACTGCCCATGGTGAAAGTGCCCATGGTCACAACACTCACGGTGATAGTGCTCACGGTGAGAGTGGCCATGGTGACAGTGACCACGGTGACAGTTCTAATGGTGATACTGCCCATGATGACAGTGCTCATGGTGACAGTCCACATTGTACCAGTGCCCAAGGTGACAGTGCTCATGGTGACAGTGCCCAAAGTCACAATACCCATGGTGACAGTGCCCAGGCTGACAGTTCTCAAGGTGATAGTGCCCATGGTGACAGTGCCCATGGTGATACAGAGAATGGGGACAGTGCTTATGGTGACAGTGGTCATGGTTGCAGTACCCATGGTGATAGTGCTGAAACTGACAGTGCCCTTGGGGATAGTGCCCATGGTGAGTGTGCTCGTGTTAATTGTGTCCATGGTGGCAGTTCCCATTGTGAAAGTGCTCATGATGACAGTGCCCATGTGGGTAGTTCCCATGGTGACAGTGCTCATGGTGATAGTGACCATGTTAACAGTGCACATGGTGGCTGTGCCCTTGGTGACAGTGCCCATGATGACAGTATTCATGGTGACAGTGCTCACGGTGATAATGCCCATGGTGGCAGTGCACATGGTGGTAGTGCACATGGTGGCAGTGAAAAATGGGGACAGTTCCCATGCTGACAGTTCTCATTGTGACAATGCACACAGTCACAACCGATGCTGACACTGCTCATGGTAGCTGTACCCTTGGTGACAGTGCTCAGAGTGATAGTGCCCATGGTGGCAGTGTCCATGGTGACACTGCCCATGGTGACAATGCCCATGATGACAGTGCCCATGGAGTCAGTGCCCACGGAGCCATTGCCTATGGTAACAGTGCTCACAGTGACAGTACCCATGGTAACAGTGACCATGGTGAGAGTGCTCATGGTGATAGTGTCTATGGTGACAGATCACACTGTGACAGTCCGCATTGTGCCAGTACCAATAGTGACAGTACCCATGGTGACATTGACCACGGTGAGAGTGATCACGGTGCTAGTGCTCACAGTAATAGTGCTCATGGTGACAGTGCCGACAGTGAAGGTGCTCACGGTGACAGTGCCTCTGGTGATAGTGCCCATGGTGAGAGTCCGCCCATTGATAGTGTCCATGGTGGCAGTTCCCATTGTGAAAATGCTCATGATGACATTGCCCATGTTGGTAGTCCCCATGGTGACAGTGCTCACGGTGATAGTGACCTTGGTAACTGTGCACATGGTGGCCGTGCCCTTGGTGACAGTGCCAATGATGACAGTACTCATGGTGACAGTTCTCACGGTGATAGTGCCCATGGTGATATTGCACATGGTGGCAGTGAAAAATGGTGACAGTGCCCATGTTGACAGTTCTCATGGTGACAGTGCACACGGTGACAACCCATGCAGACAGTACTCACGGTGACAGTTCTCATGGTTGCAGTACCCATGGTGACAGTGCTCACAGTGATACTGCCCATGGTGGCAGTGCCCATGGTGACAGTGCCCATGGTGACACTGCCCATGATGACAGTGCCCATGGTGAAAGTTCCCACGGCGCCATTGCCTATGGTGACAGTGCTCATGGTAACAGTGCCCATGGTGACAGTGACCATGGTGAGAGTGCTCACACTGATAGTGCCCATGGTGACAGGGCTCATGGTGCCAGTCCGCATTGTGCCAGTACCCATGGCGACAGTGCTCATGGTGACACTGACCACAGTGAGAGTGCTCACTGTGATAGAGCTCACGGTAATAGTGCTCATGGTGACAGTGCAAATGGTGACAATACCCATGGTGACAGTACTCATGTTGAAAATACCCATGGTGGCAGTTCTCATGGTGACAGTGCTCATAATAGCAGTGCCCAAGGTGGCAGTCCTCGTGGTGACAGTGCTAATGGTGACAGTGCTCTTGGTGGCAGTTCCCATGGGGACATTACCGATGGTGACCCTGTGCATTGTTACAGTGCCCATGGTAACCGTGCTCACGGTGGTAGTGCACATCGTGACAGTGCCCATGGTGGCAGTTCACCTGGTGACAGTGCTAAATCGTGACAGTGCACATGCTGACAGTGCTCACGGTGATAGTGCCCATGGTGACAGTGCCCACGGTGATAATGGGTATTATTACAGTGTTCATCTTGACAGAGCCCAAGTTGGCAGTGGCCATGGTGACAGTGCCCACAATGACAGTGCCCATGGTAACAGTGCCGACAGTGACAGTGCCCATGGTGACACTTCTCACAGTGAATGTGCCCATGGGGACAGTTACCATGATGAGATTTCTCACGGTGATAGTGCCCGTTGTGACAGTGCTCACACTGACAATGCCCATGGTGCCACTGCCCATAGAGACATTCCGCACGGTCACTTTTCTCACGGTGAAAGTACCTATGGTGACACTGCACCTGGTGGCAGTGCAAAATGGTGACAGTGCCCATGGTGACATTGCTCATAGTGACTTTGCTTACAGTGATAGTCCTTACGGTGACAGTGTGCATGGTGACACTGCACACAGTTGCAGTGTTCATGGTGACAGTGTTCACGGTGATACTTTCCATGGTGATAGTGCCCATGGTGACACTGCACATGGTGGCAGTGAAAAATGGTGACAGTGCCCCTGTTGTCAGTTCTCATGGTGACCGTGCACATGGTGACAACCCGTGCAGACTGTACTCATGGTGACAGTACTCACGGTGACATTTCTCATGTTTGCAGTATCCATGGTGACAGTGCTCACAGTGATAGTGCCCATGGTGAGAGTGCCCATGATGACAGGGCCCATGGTGCCATTGCCTATGGTGACAGTGCTCATGGTAACAGTGCCCAAGGTGACAGTGACCATGGTGAGAGTGCTCACACTGATGGTGCCCATGGTGACAGTGCTCATGGTGTCTGTCTACATTGTGCCAGTACCCATGGCAACAGTGCTCATGGTGACAGGGACCACAGTGAGAGAGCTCACGGTGAGAGTGCTCACGGTAATAGTGCTCATGGTGACAGTGCAAATGGTGACAATACCATGGTGACAGTACTCATGTTGAAAATACCCATGGTGGCAGTTCTCATAGCGACAGATCTCATGGTGACATTGCTCATAATAGCAGTGCCCAGGTGCCAGTGCTCGTGGTGACGGTGCTAATGGTGACAGTGCTCTTGGTGGCAGTTCCCATCGGGACAATACTGATGGTGACACTGTGCATTGTTACAGTGCCCATGGTAACCGTGTTCACGGTGATAGTGCACATCGTGACAGTGCCCATGGTGGTAGTTCACCTGGTGACAGTGCTAAATAGTGACAGTGCACATGCTGACAGTGCTCACGGTGATAGTGCCCATGGTGACAGTGCACACGGTCATAATGGGCATTGTTACAGAGTTCATGGTGACAGCACACGGTGGCAGTGGCCATGGAGACAGTGCCCACAATGACAGTGCCCATGGTGACAGTGCCGACAGTGACAGTGCCCATGGTGACACTTCTCATGGTGACAGTGCCCATGGGGACAGTTAGCATGGTGAGATTTCTAATGGTGATAGTGCCCGTTGTGCCAGTGCTCACAGTAACAATGCCCATGGGGCCAGTGCCCATAGAGTCATTCCGCACGGTCACATTTCTCACGGTGAAAGTGCCTATGGTGATATTAACCATGGTGACACTGCACATGGTGGCAGAGCAAAATGGTGACAGTGCCCATGGTGACATTGCTCATGGTGACTTTGCTTACGGTGATAGTCCTTACAGTGACAGTACGCATGGTGACACTGCACACAGTGACAGTGTTCATGGTGAAAGTGTTCACGGTGATAGTTCCCATGGTGAGATTGTCCTGGTAACAGTGCCCATAGTCACAATTCTCATGGTGTAGTGCTCACAGTGACAGTGCCCATGGTGTCATGCCCATGGTGACAGTGCTCATGGTGACAGTGCTCATGTTGGCAGAGCCATAAATAAGAGTGCTCATTGTGGCAGTGCTCATGGTGTCCGTGCTCATGGTGACAGTGCCCATGATTACAGTGTTTATGGTGATAGATGTCACGGTGTCAGTGCCCACGCGGAGAGTGCCAAGGCTGACAAAGCCCAGGGTGATACTTCCCATTGTGACAGTGCCCACGGTGACAGTGCCCATGGTGACAGCACCCAGTGTGACAAGGCGCATGGTGACAGTGCTCACGGTGACAGTGCCCATGGTGACAGTGCCGATGGTGAGAGTGCCAATAGTGACAGTGCTCATGGTGAAACTGCCCACAGAGACATCGCCCATGGTGATAGTGTTCATGGTGACAACCCCACGGTGACAGTGCCAATGTTGATAGTCCCAGTGGTGACAGGTCTTACACTGAATGTGACCATGGTGTCTGTGCTCATGGTGACAGTGCTCAAGGTTATAGTCTCCATGTTGACAGTGCCGATGGTGACAATTCTCACGGTGACAGGGCCTATGGTGAAAATTCTCATAGTGACAGTGTTCACGGTGACAGTGCCCATGGTGCTATTACCCATGGTGACAGTTCTCATAGTGAAACTGCCCATGTTGACACTGCCCATGGTGGCAGTGCAAAATGGTGACAGTGCCCATGGTGATATTGCTCATGGTGACATTGCTTATGGTGATAGTGTGTATGGTGAAACTGCACACAGTGACATTGCTCATGGTGACAGTGTTCATGGCGTTAGTTCCTATGGTGAATGTGACCATGGGGACAGTGCCCATAGTCACAATTCTCATGGGGTAGTGCTCACGGTGACAGTGCCCATGGTGACAATACACAGGGTGACAGTATTCCTGGTGACATTGCTCATGGTGAGAGTGCCCATGTTCACAACTGTCACGGTGATAGTTCCCATGGTGACAATACCCAGGGTAACAGAGCTGATGGTAAAAGTGTTCACGGTGACAGTGCCCATGGTGACAGTACCTAAGGTGACAATTCCCATGGTGAGACTGCTCATAGACAGTGCCCATGGTGACAATACCCAGCGTGTCCTGTCCATGGTGACAGTGATCATGGTGACACATCTCATGAGGACAGTGCCATAAGTGACAGTGCTCATGGTGACAGTGCCCATGGTGACAGTGCCTATGGTGATAGATATCATGGTGGCTGTGCCCAGGGAGACATTGCCCACGCTGACAAGACCCATGGTGATACTTCCCATTGTGACAGTGCCATCGGTGGCAGAGCCCATGGTGACAGTGCCCAAGATCACAGAGCCCATGGTGAGAGTGCTAACGGTGACTGTGCCCATGGTGACAGCACCCAGTGTGAAAATGCCCATTGTGACAGTGCTCATGGTGACCATGCCAATGGTGATAGTGCCAATAGTGAGAGTGCTCACGGTGACACTGCCCATGGACACACTGCCCATTGTGATAGTGCCCATCATGACAACCCCTCGGAGGCAGTGCCAATGGTGAGAGTCCCCGTGGTGACAGTTCTCATGGTGAAAGTGATCCTTTTGAAATTGCTCATGGTGACAGTGCTCATGGTGACAGTGCTCAAGGTGATAGTCTCCATGTTGACAGTGTGCATGGTGACTGTTCTCACGGTGACAGTGCCTATGGTGATTATGCTCTTAGTGACAGTGCTCATGGTGACAGTGCCCATGGTGACAGTGACCACGGTGACTGTTCTCACCGTGGTAGTGCCCATGGTGACAGTGTTCATGATGACAGTCCGCATTAAGGCTGTGCCCGTGGTGACATTGCTAATGGTGATAATTCTCACGGTGATAGTACGCACGTTGAAAATGACAAAGGTGACAACACCCAGGTGATAATAATCATGGTGAAAGTGCCCATGGTGGCAGTTCTCATACTGACAGTTCTTGTGACAGTGCTCATGGTGGCAGTGCTCGTGGTGACAGTGCTCTTGGTGACAGTGCTCATGGTGGCAGTGCCCATGGTGAGACTACCGATGGTGACCCTGCCCATGGTGACAGTGCACATGGTCATGGTGCCTCTGGTGGCAGTGCAATATAGTGAGAATGCCCATGATGATATTGCTCATGGTGATAGTGCCCATGGTGAGAGTGCCCATGGTTCCAGTGCTCATGGTGACAGTGCCCATTGTGACAGTGCCCTTGGTGACAGTGCACACCATGAGAGTGCCCATGGTGTCTGTGCCCATGGTGACAGTTCTTATCATGAGAGTGTTCACGGTAGCAGTGTTCATGGTAATAGTGCTCACGGAGGCATTGCCCACAATGAGAGTGCCCACGGTGAGAATACTGACTGTGACAGTGCCCATGATGACTTTCCTCTCTGTGACAGTGCCCTTGGGGACAGTTAGCACGGTGAGATTTCTCACAGTGATAGTGCACATTGTTTCAGTGCTCATAGTGACAAGACCCTAGGCGCCAGTGCCCATCATGGCATTGCTCACGGTGATATTTCTCACGGTGACAGTGCCCATGGTGATATTACCCATGGTGACAGTACTCAGTGATCAAGTGCTCATGGTGACATGGCATAAGGTGATAATGCTCACGGTGGCAGTGCAAAATGGTGACAGTGCCCATGGGGACATTGCTTAATGTGATAGTCCTTGTGGTGACATTGTGCATGGTGACATTGCCCACCATGACAGTGCTCTTGTTGACAGTGCTCATGGTGATAGTGCCAATGTTGGAAGTGCCCATCGTGAAAGTGTCCATGGTGACAGTTCTTATGATGAGAGTGGTCAGAGTGGCAGTGCTCATGGTGAAAGTGCCCATGGTGACAGAGCCCACGGTGACAGTGTCCATAGTTATAGTGTCCATGGTGACAGTACTAACAGTGAAATTGTCCATGGGGACACTGCCCATGGTGAAAGTGCCCATGGTCACAACACTCACGGTGATAGTGCTCACGGTGAGAGTGGCCATGGTGACAGTGACCACGGTGACAGTTCTAATGGTGATACTGCCCATGATGACAGTGCTCATGGTGACAGTCCACATTGTACCAGTGCCCAAGGTGACAGTGCTCATGGTGACAGTGCCCAAAGTCACAATACCCATGGTGACAGTGCCCAGGCTGACAGTTCTCAAGGTGATAGTGCCCATGGTGACAGTGCCCATGGTGATACAGAGAATGGGGACAGTGCTTATGGTGACAGTGGTCATGGTTGCAGTACCCATGGTGATAGTGCTGAAACTGACAGTGCCCTTGGGGATAGTGCCCATGGTGAGTGTGCTCGTGTTAATTGTGTCCATGGTGGCAGTTCCCATTGTGAAAGTGCTCATGATGACAGTGCCCATGTGGGTAGTTCCCATGGTGACAGTGCTCATGGTGATAGTGACCATGTTAAGAGTGCACATGGTGGCTGTGCCCTTGGTGACAGTGCCCATGATGACAGTATTCATGGTGACAGTGCTCACGGTGATAATGCCCATGGTGGCAGTGCACATGGTGGTAGTGCACATGGTGGCAGTGAAAAATGGGGACAGTTCCCATGCTGACAGTTCTCATTGTGACAATGCACACAGTCACAACCGATGCTGACACTGCTCATGGTAGCTGTACCCTTGGTGACAGTGCTCAGAGTGATAGTGCCCATGGTGGCAGTGTCCATGGTGACACTGCCCATGGTGACAATGCCCATGATGACAGTGCCCATGGAGTCAGTGCCCACGGAGCCATTGCCTATGGTAACAGTGCTCACAGTGACAGTACCCATGGTAACAGTGACCATGGTGAGAGTGCTCATGGTGATAGTGTCTATGGTGACAGATCACACTGTGACAGTCCGCATTGTGCCAGTACCAATAGTGACAGTACCCATGGTGACATTGACCACGGTGAGAGTGATCACGGTGCTAGTGCTCACAGTAATAGTGCTCATGGTGACAGTGCCGACAGTGAAGGTGCTCACGGTGACAGTGCCTCTGGTGATAGTGCCCATGGTGAGAGTCCGCCCATTGATAGTGCCCATGGTGGCAGTTCCCATTGTGAAAATGCTCATGATGACATTGCCCATGTTGGTAGTCCCCATGGTGACAGTGCTCACGGTGATAGTGACCTTGGTAACTGTGCACATGGTGGCCGTGCCCTTGGTGACAGTGCCAATGATGACAGTACTCATGGTGACAGTTCTCACGGTGATAGTGCCCATGGTGATATTGCACATGGTGGCAGTGAAAAATGGTGACAGTGCCCATGTTGACAGTTCTCATGGTGACAGTGCACACGGTGACAACCCATGCAGACAGTACTCACGGTGACAGTTCTCATGGTTGCAGTACCCATGGTGACAGTGCTCACAGTGATACTGCCCATGGTGGCAGTGCCCATGGTGACAGTGCCCATGGTGACACTGCCCATGATGACAGTGCCCATGGTGAAAGTTCCCACGGCGCCATTGCCTATGGTGACAGTGCTCATGGTAACAGTGCCCATGGTGACAGTGACCATGGTGAGAGTGCTCACACTGATAGTGCCCATGGTGACAGGGCTCATGGTGCCAGTCCGCATTGTGCCAGTACCCATGGCGACAGTGCTCATGGTGACACTGACCACAGTGAGAGTGCTCACTGTGATAGAGCTCACGGTAATAGTGCTCATGGTGACAGTGCAAATGGTGACAATACCCATGGTGACAGTACTCATGTTGAAAATACCCATGGTGGCAGTTCTCATGGTGACAGTGCTCATAATAGCAGTGCCCAAGGTGGCAGTCCTCGTGGTGACAGTGCTAATGGTGACAGTGCCCTTGGTGGCAGTTCCCATGGGGACATTACCGATGGTGACCCTGTGCATTGTTACAGTGCCCATGGTAACTGTGCTCACGGTGGTAGTGCACATCGTGACAGTGCCCATGGTGGCAGTTCACCTGGTGACAGTGCTAAATCGTGACAGTGCACATGCTGACAGTGCTCACGGTGATAGTGCCCATGGTGACAGTGCCCACGGTGATAATGGGTATTATTACAGTGTTCATCTTGACAGAGCCCAAGTTGGCAGTGGCCATGGTGACAGTGCCCACAATGACAGTGCCCATGGTAACAGTGCCGACAGTGACAGTGCCCATGGTGACACTTCTCACAGTGAATGTGCCCATGGGGACAGTTACCATGATGAGATTTCTCACGGTGATAGTGCCCGTTGTGACAGTGCTCACACTGACAATGCCCATGGTGCCACTGCCCATAGAGACATTCCGCACGGTCACTTTTCTCACGGTGAAAGTACCTATGGTGACACTGCACCTGGTGGCAGTGCAAAATGGTGACAGTGCCCATGGTGACATTGCTCATAGTGACTTTGCTTACAGTGATAGTCCTTACGGTGACAGTGTGCACAGTGACACTGCACACAGTTGCAGTGTTCATGGTGACAGTGTTCACGGTGATACTTTCCATGGTGATAGTGCCCATGGTGACACTGCACATGGTGGCAGTGAAAAATGGTGACAGTGCCCCTGTTGTCAGTTCTCATGGTGACCGTGCACATGGTGACAACCCGTGCAGACTGTACTCATGGTGACAGTACTCACGGTGACAGTTCTCATGTTTGCAGTATCCATGGTGACAGTGCTCACAGTGATAGTGCCCATGGTGAGAGTGCCCATGATGACAGGGCCCATGGTGCCATTGCCTATGGTGACAGTGCTCATGGTAACAGTGCCCAAGGTGACAGTGACCATGGTGAGAGTGCTCACACTGATGGTGCCCATGGTGACAGTGCTCATGGTGTCTGTCTACATTGTGCCAGTACCCATGGCAACAGTGCTCATGGTGACAGGGACCACAGTGAGAGAGCTCACGGTGAGAGTGCTCACGGTAATAGTGCTCATGGTGACAGTGCAAATGGTGACAATACCATGGTGACAGTACTCATGTTGAAAATACCCATGGTGGCAGTTCTCATAGCGACAGATCTCATGGTGACATTGCTCATAATAGCAGTGCCCAGGTGCCAGTGCTCGTGGTGACGGTGCTAATGGTGACAGTGCTCTTGGTGGCAGTTCCCATCGGGACAATACTGATGGTGACACTGTGCATTGTTACAGTGCCCATGGTAACCGTGTTCACGGTGATAGTGCACATCGTGACAGTGCCCATGGTGGTAGTTCACCTGGTGACAGTGCTAAATAGTGACAGTGCACATGCTGACAGTGCTCACGGTGATAGTGCCCATGGTGACAGTGCACACGGTCATAATGGGCATTGTTACAGAGTTCATGGTGACAGCACACGGTGGCAGTGGCCATGGAGACAGTGCCCACAATGACAGTGCCCATGGTGACAGTGCCGACAGTGACAGTGCCCATGGTGACACTTCTCATGGTGACAGTGCCCATGGGGACAGTTAGCATGGTGAGATTTCTAATGGTGATAGTGCCCGTTGTGCCAGTGCTCACAGTAACAATGCCCATGGGGCCAGTGCCCATAGAGTCATTCCGCACGGTCACATTTCTCACGGTGAAAGTGCCTATGGTGATATTAACCATGGTGACACTGCACATGGTGGCAGAGCAAAATGGTGACAGTGCCCATGGTGACATTGCTCATGGTGACTTTGCTTACGGTGATAGTCCTTACAGTGACAGTACGCATGGTGACACTGCACACAGTGACAGTGTTCATGGTGAAAGTGTTCACGGTGATAGTTCCCATGGTGAGATTGTCCTGGTAACAGTGCCCATAGTCACAATTCTCATGGTGTAGTGCTCACAGTGACAGTGCCCATGGTGTCATGCCCATGGTGACAGTGCTCATGGTGACAGTGCTCATGTTGGCAGAGCCATAAATAAGAGTGCTCATTGTGGCAGTGCTCATGGTGTCCGTGCTCATGGTGACAGTGCCCATGATTACAGTGTTTATGGTGATAGATGTCACGGTGTCAGTGCCCACGCGGAGAGTGCCAAGGCTGACAAAGCCCAGGGTGATACTTCCCATTGTGACAGTGCCCACGGTGACAGTGCCCATGGTGACAGCACCCAGTGTGACAAGGCGCATGGTGACAGTGCTCACGGTGACAGTGCCCATGGTGACAGTGCCGATGGTGAGAGTGCCAATAGTGACAGTGCTCATGGTGAAACTGCCCACAGAGACATCGCCCATGGTGATAGTGTTCATGGTGACAACCCCACGGTGACAGTGCCAATGTTGATAGTCCCAGTGGTGACAGGTCTTACACTGAATGTGACCATGGTGTCTGTGCTCATGGTGACAGTGCTCAAGGTTATAGTCTCCATGTTGACAGTGCCGATGGTGACAATTCTCACGGTGACAGGGCCTATGGTGAAAATTCTCATAGTGACAGTGTTCACGGTGACAGTGCCCATGGTGCTATTACCCATGGTGACAGTTCTCATAGTGAAACTGCCCATGGTGACACTGCCCATGGTGGCAGTGCAAAATGGTGACAGTGCCCATGGTGATATTGCTCATGGTGACATTGCTTATGGTGATAGTGTGTATGGTGAAACTGCACACAGTGACATTGCTCATGGTGACAGTGTTCATGGCGTTAGTTCCTATGGTGAATGTGACCATGGGGACAGTGCCCATAGTCACAATTCTCATGGGGTAGTGCTCACGGTGACAGTGCCCATGGTGACAATACACAGGGTGACAGTATTCCTGGTGACATTGCTCATGGTGAGAGTGCCCATGTTCACAACTGTCACGGTGATAGTTCCCATGGTGACAATACCCAGGGTAACAGAGCTGATGGTAAAAGTGTTCACGGTGACAGTGCCCATGGTGACAGTACCTAAGGTGACAATTCCCATGGTGAGACTGCTCATAGACAGTGCCCATGGTGACAATACCCAGCGTGTCCTGTCCATGGTGACAGTGATCATGGTGACACATCTCATGAGGACAGTGCCATAAGTGACAGTGCTCATGGTGACAGTGCCCATGGTGACAGTGCCTATGGTGATAGATATCATGGTGGCTGTGCCCAGGGAGACATTGCCCACGCTGACAAGACCCATGGTGATACTTCCCATTGTGACAGTGCCATCGGTGGCAGAGCCCATGGTGACAGTGCCCAAGATCACAGAGCCCATGGTGAGAGTGCTAACGGTGACTGTGCCCATGGTGACAGCACCCAGTGTGAAAATGCCCATTGTGACAGTGCTCATGGTGACCATGCCAATGGTGATAGTGCCAATAGTGAGAGTGCTCACGGTGACACTGCCCATGGACACACTGCCCATTGTGATAGTGCCCATCATGACAACCCCTCGGAGGCAGTGCCAATGGTGAGAGTCCCCGTGGTGACAGTTCTCATGGTGAAAGTGATCCTTTTGAAATTGCTCATGGTGACAGTGCTCATGGTGACAGTGCTCAAGGTGATAGTCTCCATGTTGACAGTGTGCATGGTGACTGTTCTCACGGTGACAGTGCCTATGGTGATTATGCTCTTAGTGACAGTGCTCATGGTGACAGTGCCCATGGTGACAGTGACCACGGTGACTGTTCTCACCGTGGTAGTGCCCATGGTGACAGTGTTCATGATGACAGTCCGCATTAAGGCTGTGCCCGTGGTGACATTGCTAATGGTGATAATTCTCACGGTGATAGTACGCACGTTGAAAATGACAAAGGTGACAACACCCAGGTGATAATAATCATGGTGAAAGTGCCCATGGTGGCAGTTCTCATACTGACAGTTCTTGTGACAGTGCTCATGGTGGCAGTGCTCGTGGTGACAGTGCTCTTGGTGACAGTGCTCATGGTGGCAGTGCCCATGGTGAGACTACCGATGGTGACCCTGCCCATGGTGACAGTGCACATGGTCATGGTGCCTCTGGTGGCAGTGCAATATAGTGAGAATGCCCATGATGATATTGCTCATGGTGATAGTGCCCATGGTGAGAGTGCCCATGGTTCCAGTGCTCATGGTGACAGTGCCCATTGTGACAGTGCCCTTGGTGACAGTGCACACCATGAGAGTGCCCATGGTGTCTGTGCCCATGGTGACAGTTCTTATCATGAGAGTGTTCACGGTAGCAGTGTTCATGGTAATAGTGCTCACGGAGGCATTGCCCACAATGAGAGTGCCCACGGTGAGAATACTGACTGTGACAGTGCCCATGATGACTTTCCTCTCTGTGACAGTGCCCTTGGGGACAGTTAGCACGGTGAGATTTCTCACAGTGATAGTGCACATTGTTTCAGTGCTCATAGTGACAAGACCCTAGGCGCCAGTGCCCATCATGGCATTGCTCACGGTGATATTTCTCACGGTGACAGTGCCCATGGTGATATTACCCATGGTGACAGTACTCAGTGATCAAGTGCTCATGGTGACATGGCATAAGGTGATAATGCTCACGGTGGCAGTGCAAAATGGTGACAGTGCCCATGGGGACATTGCTTAATGTGATAGTCCTTGTGGTGACATTGTGCATGGTGACATTGCCCACCATGACAGTGCTCTTGTTGACAGTGCTCATGGTGATAGTGCCAATGTTGGAAGTGCCCATCGTGAAAGTGTCCATGGTGACAGTTCTTATGATGAGAGTGGTCAGAGTGGCAGTGCTCATGGTGAAAGTGCCCATGGTGACAGAGCCCACGGTGACAGTGTCCATAGTTATAGTGTCCATGGTGACAGTACTAACAGTGAAATTGTCCATGGGGACACTGCCCATGGTGAAAGTGCCCATGGTCACAACACTCACGGTGATAGTGCTCACGGTGAGAGTGGCCATGGTGACAGTGACCACGGTGACAGTTCTAATGGTGATACTGCCCATGATGACAGTGCTCATGGTGACAGTCCACATTGTACCAGTGCCCAAGGTGACAGTGCTCATGGTGACAGTGCCCAAAGTCACAATACCCATGGTGACAGTGCCCAGGCTGACAGTTCTCAAGGTGATAGTGCCCATGGTGACAGTGCCCATGGTGATACAGAGAATGGGGACAGTGCTTATGGTGACAGTGGTCATGGTTGCAGTACCCATGGTGATAGTGCTGAAACTGACAGTGCCCTTGGGGATAGTGCCCATGGTGAGTGTGCTCGTGTTAATTGTGTCCATGGTGGCAGTTCCCATTGTGAAAGTGCTCATGATGACAGTGCCCATGTGGGTAGTTCCCATGGTGACAGTGCTCATGGTGATAGTGACCATGTTAAGAGTGCACATGGTGGCTGTGCCCTTGGTGACAGTGCCCATGATGACAGTATTCATGGTGACAGTGCTCACGGTGATAATGCCCATGGTGGCAGTGCACATGGTGGTAGTGCACATGGTGGCAGTGAAAAATGGGGACAGTTCCCATGCTGACAGTTCTCATTGTGACAATGCACACAGTCACAACCGATGCTGACACTGCTCATGGTAGCTGTACCCTTGGTGACAGTGCTCAGAGTGATAGTGCCCATGGTGGCAGTGTCCATGGTGACACTGCCCATGGTGACAATGCCCATGATGACAGTGCCCATGGAGTCAGTGCCCACGGAGCCATTGCCTATGGTAACAGTGCTCACAGTGACAGTACCCATGGTAACAGTGACCATGGTGAGAGTGCTCATGGTGATAGTGTCTATGGTGACAGATCACACTGTGACAGTCCGCATTGTGCCAGTACCAATAGTGACAGTACCCATGGTGACATTGACCACGGTGAGAGTGATCACGGTGCTAGTGCTCACAGTAATAGTGCTCATGGTGACAGTGCCGACAGTGAAGGTGCTCACGGTGACAGTGCCTCTGGTGATAGTGCCCATGGTGAGAGTCCGCCCATTGATAGTGCCCATGGTGGCAGTTCCCATTGTGAAAATGCTCATGATGACATTGCCCATGTTGGTAGTCCCCATGGTGACAGTGCTCACGGTGATAGTGACCTTGGTAACTGTGCACATGGTGGCCGTGCCCTTGGTGACAGTGCCAATGATGACAGTACTCATGGTGACAGTTCTCACGGTGATAGTGCCCATGGTGATATTGCACATGGTGGCAGTGAAAAATGGTGACAGTGCCCATGTTGACAGTTCTCATGGTGACAGTGCACACGGTGACAACCCATGCAGACAGTACTCACGGTGACAGTTCTCATGGTTGCAGTACCCATGGTGACAGTGCTCACAGTGATACTGCCCATGGTGGCAGTGCCCATGGTGACAGTGCCCATGGTGACACTGCCCATGATGACAGTGCCCATGGTGAAAGTTCCCACGGCGCCATTGCCTATGGTGACAGTGCTCATGGTAACAGTGCCCATGGTGACAGTGACCATGGTGAGAGTGCTCACACTGATAGTGCCCATGGTGACAGGGCTCATGGTGCCAGTCCGCATTGTGCCAGTACCCATGGCGACAGTGCTCATGGTGACACTGACCACAGTGAGAGTGCTCACTGTGATAGAGCTCACGGTAATAGTGCTCATGGTGACAGTGCAAATGGTGACAATACCCATGGTGACAGTACTCATGTTGAAAATACCCATGGTGGCAGTTCTCATGGTGACAGTGCTCATAATAGCAGTGCCCAAGGTGGCAGTCCTCGTGGTGACAGTGCTAATGGTGACAGTGCCCTTGGTGGCAGTTCCCATGGGGACATTACCGATGGTGACCCTGTGCATTGTTACAGTGCCCATGGTAACCGTGCTCACGGTGGTAGTGCACATCGTGACAGTGCCCATGGTGGCAGTTCACCTGGTGACAGTGCTAAATCGTGACAGTGCACATGCTGACAGTGCTCACGGTGATAGTGCCCATGGTGACAGTGCCCACGGTGATAATGGGTATTATTACAGTGTTCATCTTGACAGAGCCCAAGTTGGCAGTGGCCATGGTGACAGTGCCCACAATGACAGTGCCCATGGTAACAGTGCCGACAGTGACAGTGCCCATGGTGACACTTCTCACAGTGAATGTGCCCATGGGGACAGTTACCATGATGAGATTTCTCACGGTGATAGTGCCCGTTGTGACAGTGCTCACACTGACAATGCCCATGGTGCCACTGCCCATAGAGACATTCCGCACGGTCACTTTTCTCACGGTGAAAGTACCTATGGTGACACTGCACCTGGTGGCAGTGCAAAATGGTGACAGTGCCCATGGTGACATTGCTCATAGTGACTTTGCTTACAGTGATAGTCCTTACGGTGACAGTGTGCACAGTGACACTGCACACAGTTGCAGTGTTCATGGTGACAGTGTTCACGGTGATACTTTCCATGGTGATAGTGCCCATGGTGACACTGCACATGGTGGCAGTGAAAAATGGTGACAGTGCCCCTGTTGTCAGTTCTCATGGTGACCGTGCACATGGTGACAACCCGTGCAGACTGTACTCATGGTGACAGTACTCACGGTGACAGTTCTCATGTTTGCAGTATCCATGGTGACAGTGCTCACAGTGATAGTGCCCATGGTGAGAGTGCCCATGATGACAGGGCCCATGGTGCCATTGCCTATGGTGACAGTGCTCATGGTAACAGTGCCCAAGGTGACAGTGACCATGGTGAGAGTGCTCACACTGATGGTGCCCATGGTGACAGTGCTCATGGTGTCTGTCTACATTGTGCCAGTACCCATGGCAACAGTGCTCATGGTGACAGGGACCACAGTGAGAGAGCTCACGGTGAGAGTGCTCACGGTAATAGTGCTCATGGTGACAGTGCAAATGGTGACAATACCATGGTGACAGTACTCATGTTGAAAATACCCATGGTGGCAGTTCTCATAGCGACAGATCTCATGGTGACATTGCTCATAATAGCAGTGCCCAGGTGCCAGTGCTCGTGGTGACGGTGCTAATGGTGACAGTGCTCTTGGTGGCAGTTCCCATCGGGACAATACTGATGGTGACACTGTGCATTGTTACAGTGCCCATGGTAACCGTGTTCACGGTGATAGTGCACATCGTGACAGTGCCCATGGTGGTAGTTCACCTGGTGACAGTGCTAAATAGTGACAGTGCACATGCTGACAGTGCTCACGGTGATAGTGCCCATGGTGACAGTGCACACGGTCATAATGGGCATTGTTACAGAGTTCATGGTGACAGCACACGGTGGCAGTGGCCATGGAGACAGTGCCCACAATGACAGTGCCCATGGTGACAGTGCCGACAGTGACAGTGCCCATGGTGACACTTCTCATGGTGACAGTGCCCATGGGGACAGTTAGCATGGTGAGATTTCTAATGGTGATAGTGCCCGTTGTGCCAGTGCTCACAGTAACAATGCCCATGGGGCCAGTGCCCATAGAGTCATTCCGCACGGTCACATTTCTCACGGTGAAAGTGCCTATGGTGATATTAACCATGGTGACACTGCACATGGTGGCAGAGCAAAATGGTGACAGTGCCCATGGTGACATTGCTCATGGTGACTTTGCTTACGGTGATAGTCCTTACAGTGACAGTACGCATGGTGACACTGCACACAGTGACAGTGTTCATGGTGAAAGTGTTCACGGTGATAGTTCCCATGGTGAGATTGTCCTGGTAACAGTGCCCATAGTCACAATTCTCATGGTGTAGTGCTCACAGTGACAGTGCCCATGGTGTCATGCCCATGGTGACAGTGCTCATGGTGACAGTGCTCATGTTGGCAGAGCCATAAATAAGAGTGCTCATTGTGGCAGTGCTCATGGTGTCCGTGCTCATGGTGACAGTGCCCATGATTACAGTGTTTATGGTGATAGATGTCACGGTGTCAGTGCCCACGCGGAGAGTGCCAAGGCTGACAAAGCCCAGGGTGATACTTCCCATTGTGACAGTGCCCACGGTGACAGTGCCCATGGTGACAGCACCCAGTGTGACAAGGCGCATGGTGACAGTGCTCACGGTGACAGTGCCCATGGTGACAGTGCCGATGGTGAGAGTGCCAATAGTGACAGTGCTCATGGTGAAACTGCCCACAGAGACATCGCCCATGGTGATAGTGTTCATGGTGACAACCCCACGGTGACAGTGCCAATGTTGATAGTCCCAGTGGTGACAGGTCTTACACTGAATGTGACCATGGTGTCTGTGCTCATGGTGACAGTGCTCAAGGTTATAGTCTCCATGTTGACAGTGCCGATGGTGACAATTCTCACGGTGACAGGGCCTATGGTGAAAATTCTCATAGTGACAGTGTTCACGGTGACAGTGCCCATGGTGCTATTACCCATGGTGACAGTTCTCATAGTGAAAATGCCCATGTTGACACTGCCCATGGTGGCAGTGCAAAATGGTGACAGTGCCCATGGTGATATTGCTCATGGTGACATTGCTTATGGTGATAGTGTGTATGGTGAAACTGCACACAGTGACATTGCTCATGGTGACAGTGTTCACGGCGTTAGTTCCTATGGTGAATGTGACCATGGGGACAGTGCCCATAGTCACAATTCTCATGGTGTAGTGCTCACGGTGACAGTGCCCATGGTGACAATACACAGGGTGACAGTATTCATGGTGACATTGCTCATGGTGAGAGTGCCCATGTTCACAACTGTCACGGTGATAGTTCCCATGGTGACAATACCCAGGGTAACAGAGCTGATGGTAAAAGTGTTCACGGTGACAGTGCCCATGGTGACAGTACCTAAGGTGACAATTCCCATGGTGAGACTGCTCATAGACAGTGCCCATGGTGACAATACCCAGCGTGTCCTGTCCATGGTGACAGTGATCATGGTGACACATCTCATGAGGACAGTGCCATAAGTGACAGTGCTCATGGTGACAGTGCCCATGGTGACAGTGCCTATGGTGATAGATATCATGGTGGCTGTGCCCAGGGAGACATTGCCCACGCTGACAAGACCCATGGTGATACTTCCCATTGTGACAGTGCCATCGGTGGCAGAGCCCATGGTGACAGTGCCCAAGATCACAGAGCCCATGGTGAGAGTGCTAACGGTGACTGTGCCCATGGTGACAGCACCCAGTGTGAAAATGCCCATTGTGACAGTGCTCACGGTGACCATGCCAATGGTGATAGTGCCAATAGTGAGAGTGCTCACGGTGACACTGCCCATGGACACACTGCCCATTGTGATAGTGCCCATCATGACAACCCCTCGGAGGCAGTGCCAATGGTGAGAGTCCCCGTGGTGACAGTTCTCATAGTGAAAGTGATCCTTTTGAAATTGCTCATGGTGACAGTGCTCATGGTGACAGTGCTCAAGGTGATAGTCTCCATGTTGACAGTGTGCATGGTGACTGTTCTCACGGTGACAGTGCCTATGGTGATTATGCTCTTAGTGACAGTGCTCATGGTGACAGTGCCCATGGTGACAGTGACCACGGTGACTGTTCTCACCGTGGTAGTGCCCATGGTGACAGTGTTCATGATGACAGTCCGCATTAAGGCTGTGCCCGTGGTGACATTGCTAATGGTGATAATTCTCATGGTGATAGTACGCACGTTGAAAATGACAAAGGTGACAACACCCAGGTGATAATAATCATGGTGAAAGTGCCCATGGTGGCAGTTCTCATACTGACAGTTCTTGTGACAGTGCTCATGGTGGCAGTGCTCGTGGTGACAGTGCTCTTGGTGACAGTGCTCATGGTGGCAGTGCCCATGGTGAGACTACCGATGGTGACCCTGCCCATGGTGACAGTGCACATGGTCATGGTGCCTCTGGTGGCAGTGCAATATAGTGAGAATGCCCATGATGATATTGCTCATGGTGATAGTGCCCATGGTGAGAGTGCCCATGGTTCCAGTGCTCATGGTGACAGTGCCCATTGTGACAGTGCCCTTGGTGACAGTGCACACCATGAGAGTGCCCATGGTGTCTGTGCCCATGGTGACAGTTCTTATCATGAGAGTGTTCACGGTAGCAGTGTTCATGGTAATAGTGCTCACGGAGGCATTGCCCACAATGAGAGTGCCCACGGTGAGAATACTGACTGTGACAGTGCCCATGATGACTTTTCTCTCTGTGACAGTGCCCTTGGGGACAGTTAGCACGGTGAGATTTCTCACAGTGATAGTGCACATTGTTTCAGTGCTCATAGTGACAAGACCCTAGGCGCCAGTGCCCATCATGGCATTGCTCACGGTGATATTTCTCACGGTGACAGTGCCCATGGTGATATTACCCATGGTGACATTGCTTATGGTGATAGTGTGTATGGTGAAACTGCACACAGTGACATTGCTCATGGTGACAGTGCTCACGGCGTTAGTTCCTATGGTGAATGTGACCATGGGGACAGTGCCCATAGTCACAATTCTCATGGTGTAGTGCTCACGGTGACAGTGCCCATGGTGACAATACACAGGGTGACAGTATTCATGGTGACATTGCTCATGGTGAGAGTGCCCATGTTCACAACTGTCACGGTGATAGTTCCCATGGTGACAATACCCAGGGTAACAGAGCTGATGGTAAAAGTGTTCACGGTGACAGTGCCCATGGTGACAGTACCTAAGGTGACAATTCCCATGGTGAGACTGCTCATAGACAGTGCCCATGGTGACAATACCCAGCGTGTCCTGTCCATGGTGACAGTGATCATGGTGACACATCTCATGAGGACAGTGCCATAAGTGACAGTGCTCATTGTGGCAGTGCTCATGGTGACAGTGCCCATGGTGACAGTGCCTATGGTGATAGATATCATGGTGGCTGTGCCCAGGGAGACATTGCCCACGCTGACAAGACCCATGGTGATACTTCCCATTGTGACAGTGCCATCGGTGGCAGAGCCCATGGTGACAGTGCCCAAGATCACAGAGCCCATGGTGAGAGTGCTAACGGTGACTGTGCCCATGGTGACAGCACCCAGTGTGAAAATGCCCATTGTGACAGTGCTCACGGTGACCATGCCAATGGTGATAGTGCCAATAGTGAGAGTGCTCACGGTGACACTGCCCATGGACACACTGCCCATTGTGATAGTGCCCATCATGACAACCCCTCGGAGGCAGTGCCAATGGTGAGAGTCCCCGTGGTGACAGTTCTCATGGTGAAAGTGATCCTTTTGAAATTGCTCATGGTGACAGTGCTCATGGTGACAGTGCTCAAGGTGATAGTCTCCATGTTGACAGTGTGCATGGTGACTGTTCTCACGGTGACAGTGCCTATGGTGATTATGCTCTTAGTGACAGTGCTCATGGTGACAGTGCCCATGGTGACAGTGACCACGGTGACTGTTCTCACCGTGGTAGTGCCCATGGTTACAGTGTTCATGATGACAGTCCGCATTAAGGCTGTGCCCGTGGTGACATTGCTAATGGTGATAATTCTCACGGTGATAGTACGCACGTTGAAAATGACAAAGGTGACAACACCCAGGTGATAATAATCATGGTGAAAGTGCCCATGGTGGCAGTTCTCATACTGACAGTTCTTGTGACAGTGCTCATGGTGGCAGTGCTCGTGGTGACAGTGCTCTTGGTGACAGTGCTCATGGTGGCAGTGCCCATGGTGAGACTACCGATGGTGACCCTGCCCATGGTGACAGTGCACATGGTCATGGTGCCTCTGGTGGCAGTGCAATATAGTGAGAATGCCCATGATGATATTGCTCATGGTGATAGTGCCCATGGTGAGAGTGCCCATGGTTCCAGTGCTCATGGTGACAGTGCCCATTGTGACAGTGCCCTTGGTGACAGTGCACACCATGAGAGTGCCCATGGTGTCTGTGCCCATGGTGACAGTTCTTATCATGAGAGTGTTCACGGTAGCAGTGTTCATGGTAATAGTGCTCACGGAGGCATTGCCCACAATGAGAGTGCCCACGGTGAGAATACTGACTGTGACAGTGCCCATGATGACTTTTCTCTCTGTGACAGTGCCCTTGGGGACATAGCACGGTGAGATTTCTCACAGTGAGAGTGCACATTGTTTCAGTGCTCATAGTGACAAGACCCTAGGCGCCAGTGCCCATCATGGCATTGCTCACGGTGATATTTCTCACGGTGACAGTGCCCATGGTGATATTACCCATGGTGACAGTACTCAGTGATCAAGTGCTCATGGTGACATGGCATAAGGTGATAATGCTCACGGTGGCAGTGCAAAATGGTGACAGTGCCCATGGGGACATTGCTTAATGTGATAGTCCTTGTGGTGACATTGTGCATGGTGACATTGCCCACCATGACAGTGCTCTTGTTGACAGTGCTCATGGTGATAGTGCCAATGTTGGAAGTGCCCATCGTGAAAGTGTCCATGGTGACAGTTCTTATGATGAGAGTGGTCAGAGTGGCAGTGCTCATGGTGAAAGTGCCCATGGTGACAGAGCCCACGGTGACAGTGTCCATAGTTATAGTGTCCATGGTGACAGTACTAACAGTGAAATTGTCCATGGGGACACTGCCCATGGTGAAAGTGCCCATGGTCACAACACTCACGGTGATAGTGCTCACGGTGAGAGTGGCCATGGTGACAGTGACCACGGTGACAGTTCTAATGGTGATACTGCCCATGATGACAGTGCTCATGGTGACAGTCCACATTGTACCAGTGCCCAAGGTGACAGTGCTCATGGTGACAGTGCCCAAAGTCACAATACCCATGGTGACAGTGCCCAGGCTGACAGTTCTCAAGGTGATAGTGCCCATGGTGACAGTGCCCATGGTGATACAGAGAATGGGGACAGTGCTTATGGTGACAGTGGTCATGGTTGCAGTACCCATGGTGATAGTGCTGAAACTGACAGTGCCCTTGGGGATAGTGCCCATGGTGAGTGTGCTCGTGTTAATTGTGTCCATGGTGGCAGTTCCCATTGTGAAAGTGCTCATGATGACAGTGCCCATGTGGGTAGTTCCCATGGTGACAGTGCTCATGGTGATAGTGACCATGTTAACAGTGCACATGGTGGCTGTGCCCTTGGTGACAGTGCCCATGATGACAGTATTCATGGTGACAGTGCTCACGGTGATAAGGCCAATGTGGCAGTGCACATGGTGGTAGTGCACATGGTGGCAGTGAAAAATGGGGACAGTTCCCATGCTGACAGTTCTCATTGTGACAATGCACATGGTCACAACCGATGCTGACACTGCTCATGGTAGCTATACCCTTGGTGACAGTGCTCAGAGTGATAGTGCCCATGGTGGCAGTGTCCATGGTGACACTGCCCATGGTGACAATGCCCATGATGACCGTGCCCATGGAGTCAGTGCCCACGGAGCCATTGCCTATGGTAACAGTGCTCACAGTGACAGTACCCATGGTAACAGTGACCATGGTGAGAGTGCTCATGGTGATAGTGTCTATGGTGACAGATCACACTGTGACAGTCCGCATTGTGCCAGTACCAATAGTGACAGTGCCCATGGTGACATTGACCACGGTGAGAGTGATCACGGTGCTAGTGCTCACAGTAATAGTGCTCATGGTGACAGTGCCGACAGTGAAGGTGCTCACGGTGACAGTGCCTCTGGTGATAGTGCCCATGGTGAGAGTCCGCCCATTGATAGTGCCCATGGTGGCAGTTCCCATTGTGAAAATGCTCATGATGACATTGCCCATGTTGGTAGTCCCCATGGTGACAGTGCTCACGGTGATAGTGACCTTGGTAACTGTGCACATGGTGGCCGTGCCCTTGGTGACAGTGCCAATGATGACAGTACTCATGGTGACAGTTCTCACGGTGATAGTGCCCATGGTGATATTGCACATGGTGGCAGTGAAAAATGGTGACAGTGCCCATGTTGACAGTTCTCATGGTGACAGTGCACACGGTGACAACCCATGCAGACAGTACTCACGGTGACAGTTCTCATGGTTGCAGTACCCATGGTGACAGTGCTCACAGTGATACTGCCCATGGTGGCAGTGCCCATGGTGACAGTGCCCATGGTGACACTGCCCATGATGACAGTGCCCATGGTGAAAGTTCCCACGGCGCCATTGCCTATGGTGACAGTGCTCATGGTAACAGTGCCCATGGTGACAGTGACCATGGTGAGAGTGCTCACACTGATAGTGCCCATGGTGACAGGGCTCATGGTGCCAGTCCGCATTGTGCCAGTACCCATGGCGACAGTGCTCATGGTGACACTGACCACAGTGAGAGTGCTCACTGTGATAGAGCTCATGGTAATAGTGCTCATGGTTACAGTGCAAAGGGTGACAATACCCATGGTGACAGTACTCATGTTGAAAATACCCATGGTGGCAGTTCTCATGGTGACAGTGCTCATAATAGCAGTGCCCAAGGTGGCAGTCCTCGTGGTGACAGTGCTAATGGTGACAGTGCTCTTGGTGGCAGTTCCCATGGGGACAGTACCGATGGTGACCCTGTGCATTGTTACAGTGCCCATGGTAACCGTGCTCACGGTGGTAGTGCACATCGTGACAGTGCCCATGGTGGCAGTTCACCTGGTGACAGTGCTAAATCGTGACAGTGCACATGCTGACAGTGCTCACGGTGATAGTGCCCATGGTGACAATACACAGGGTGACAGTATTCCTGGTGACATTGCTCATGGTGAGAGTGCCCATGTTCACAACTGTCACGGTGATAGTTCCCATGGTGACAATACCCAGGGTAACAGAGCTGATGGTAAAAGTGTTCACGGTGACAGTGCCCATGGTGACAGTACCTAAGGTGACAATTCCCATGGTGAGACTGCTCATAGACAGTGCCCATGGTGACAATACCCAGCGTGTCCTGTCCATGGTGACAGTGATCATGGTGACACATCTCATGAGGACAGTGCCATAAGTGACAGTGCTCATGGTGACAGTGCCCATGGTGACAGTGCCTATGGTGATAGATATCATGGTGGCTGTGCCCAGGGAGACATTGCCCACGCTGACAAGACCCATGGTGATACTTCCCATTGTGACAGTGCCATCGGTGGCAGAGCCCATGGTGACAGTGCCCAAGATCACAGAGCCCATGGTGAGAGTGCTAACGGTGACTGTGCCCATGGTGACAGCACCCAGTGTGAAAATGCCCATTGTGACAGTGCTCACGGTGACCATGCCAATGGTGATAGTGCCAATAGTGAGAGTGCTCACGGTGACACTGCCCATGGACACACTGCCCATTGTGATAGTGCC
The DNA here is from genome assembly GCF_964341445.2 of Mesoplodon mirus. Classification (NCBI taxonomy): domain Eukaryota; kingdom Metazoa; phylum Chordata; class Mammalia; order Artiodactyla; family Ziphiidae; genus Mesoplodon; species Mesoplodon mirus. The sequence goes on from NW_028295259.1 coordinate 101,291, forward strand.
CATCATGACAACCCCTCGGAGGCAGTGCCAATGGTGAGAGTCCCCGTGGTGACAGTTCTCATGGTGAAAGTGATCCTTTTGAAATTGCTCATGGTGACAGTGCTCATGGTGACAGTGCTCAAGGTGATAGTCTCCATGTTGACAGTGTGCATGGTGACTGTTCTCACGGTGACAGTGCCTATGGTGATTATGCTCTTAGTGACAGTGCTCATGGTGACAGTGCCCATGGTGACAGTGACCACGGTGACTGTTCTCACCGTGGTAGTGCCCATGGTGACAGTGTTCATGATGACAGTCCGCATTAAGGCTGTGCCCGTGGTGACATTGCTAATGGTGATAATTCTCATGGTGATAGTACGCACGTTGAAAATGACAAAGGTGACAACACCCAGGTGATAATAATCATGGTGAAAGTGCCCATGGTGGCAGTTCTCATACTGACAGTTCTTGTGACAGTGCTCATGGTGGCAGTGCTCGTGGTGACAGTGCTCTTGGTGACAGTGCTCATGGTGGCAGTGCCCATGGTGAGACTACCGATGGTGACCCTGCCCATGGTGACAGTGCACATGGTCATGGTGCCTCTGGTGGCAGTGCAATATAGTGAGAATGCCCATGATGATATTGCTCATGGTGATAGTGCCCATGGTGAGAGTGCCCATGGTTCCAGTGCTCATGGTGACAGTGCCCATTGTGACAGTGCCCTTGGTGACAGTGCACACCATGAGAGTGCCCATGGTGTCTGTGCCCATGGTGACAGTTCTTATCATGAGAGTGTTCACGGTAGCAGTGTTCATGGTAATAGTGCTCACGGAGGCATTGCCCACAATGAGAGTGCCCACGGTGAGAATACTGACTGTGACAGTGCCCATGATGACTTTTCTCTCTGTGACAGTGCCCTTGGGGACAGTTAGCACGGTGAGATTTCTCACAGTGATAGTGCACATTGTTTCAGTGCTCATAGTGACAAGACCCTAGGCGCCAGTGCCCATCATGGCATTGCTCACGGTGATATTTCTCACGGTGACAGTGCCCATGGTGATATTATCCATGGTGACATTGCTTATGGTGATAGTGTGTATGGTGAAACTGCACACAGTGACATTGCTCATGGTGACAGTGCTCACGGCGTTAGTTCCTATGGTGAATGTGACCATGGGGACAGTGCCCATAGTCACAATTCTCATGGTGTAGTGCTCACGGTGACAGTGCCCATGGTGACAATACACAGGGTGACAGTATTCATGGTGACATTGCTCATGGTGAGAGTGCCCATGTTCACAACTGTCACGGTGATAGTTCCCATGGTGACAATACCCAGGGTAACAGAGCTGATGGTAAAAGTGTTCACGGTGACAGTGCCCATGGTGACAGTACCTAAGGTGACAATTCCCATGGTGAGACTGCTCATAGACAGTGCCCATGGTGACAATACCCAGCGTGTCCTGTCCATGGTGACAGTGATCATGGTGACACATCTCATGAGGACAGTGCCATAAGTGACAGTGCTCATTGTGGCAGTGCTCATGGTGACAGTGCCCATGGTGACAGTGCCTATGGTGATAGATATCATGGTGGCTGTGCCCAGGGAGACATTGCCCACGCTGACAAGACCCATGGTGATACTTCCCATTGTGACAGTGCCATCGGTGGCAGAGCCCATGGTGACAGTGCCCAAGATCACAGAGCCCATGGTGAGAGTGCTAACGGTGACTGTGCCCATGGTGACAGCACCCAGTGTGAAAATGCCCATTGTGACAGTGCTCACGGTGACCATGCCAATGGTGATAGTGCCAATAGTGAGAGTGCTCACGGTGACACTGCCCATGGACACACTGCCCATTGTGATAGTGCCCATCATGACAACCCCTCGGAGGCAGTGCCAATGGTGAGAGTCCCCGTGGTGACAGTTCTCATGGTGAAAGTGATCCTTTTGAAATTGCTCATGGTGACAGTGCTCATGGTGACAGTGCTCAAGGTGATAGTCTCCATGTTGACAGTGTGCATGGTGACTGTTCTCACGGTGACAGTGCCTATGGTGATTATGCTCTTAGTGACAGTGCTCATGGTGACAGTGCCCATGGTGACAGTGACCACGGTGACTGTTCTCACCGTGGTAGTGCCCATGGTTACAGTGTTCATGATGACAGTCCGCATTAAGGCTGTGCCCGTGGTGACATTGCTAATGGTGATAATTCTCACGGTGATAGTACGCACGTTGAAAATGACAAAGGTGACAACACCCAGGTGATAATAATCATGGTGAAAGTGCCCATGGTGGCAGTTCTCATACTGACAGTTCTTGTGACAGTGCTCATGGTGGCAGTGCTCGTGGTGACAGTGCTCTTGGTGACAGTGCTCATGGTGGCAGTGCCCATGGTGAGACTACCGATGGTGACCCTGCCCATGGTGACAGTGCACATGGTCATGGTGCCTCTGGTGGCAGTGCAATATAGTGAGAATGCCCATGATGATATTGCTCATGGTGATAGTGCCCATGGTGAGAGTGCCCATGGTTCCAGTGCTCATGGTGACAGTGCCCATTGTGACAGTGCCCTTGGTGACAGTGCACACCATGAGAGTGCCCATGGTGTCTGTGCCCATGGTGACAGTTCTTATCATGAGAGTGTTCACGGTAGCAGTGTTCATGGTAATAGTGCTCACGGAGGCATTGCCCACAATGAGAGTGCCCACGGTGAGAATACTGACTGTGACAGTGCCCATGATGACTTTTCTCTCTGTGACAGTGCCCTTGGGGACATAGCACGGTGAGATTTCTCACAGTGAGAGTGCACATTGTTTCAGTGCTCATAGTGACAAGACCCTAGGCGCCAGTGCCCATCATGGCATTGCTCACGGTGATATTTCTCACGGTGACAGTGCCCATGGTGATATTACCCATGGTGACAGTACTCAGTGATCAAGTGCTCATGGTGACATGGCATAAGGTGATAATGCTCACGGTGGCAGTGCAAAATGGTGACAGTGCCCATGGGGACATTGCTTAATGTGATAGTCCTTGTGGTGACATTGTGCATGGTGACATTGCCCACCATGACAGTGCTCTTGTTGACAGTGCTCATGGTGATAGTGCCAATGTTGGAAGTGCCCATCGTGAAAGTGTCCATGGTGACAGTTCTTATGATGAGAGTGGTCAGAGTGGCAGTGCTCATGGTGAAAGTGCCCATGGTGATAGAGCCCACGGTGACAGTGTCCATAGTTATAGTGTCCATGGTGACAGTACTAACAGTGAAATTGTCCATGGGGACACTGCCCATGGTGAAAGTGCCCATGGTCACAACACTCACGGTGATAGTGCTCACGGTGAGAGTGGCCATGGTGACAGTGACCACGGTGACAGTTCTAATGGTGATACTGCCCATGATGACAGTGCTCATGGTGACAGTCCACATTGTACCAGTGCCCAAGGTGACAGTGCTCATGGTGACAGTGCCCAAAGTCACAATACCCATGGTGACAGTGCCCAGGCTGACAGTTCTCAAGGTGATAGTGCCCATGGTGACAGTGCACATGGTGATACAGAGAATGGAGACAGTGCTTATGGTGACAGTGGTCATGGTTGCAGTACCCATGGTGATAGTGCTGAAACTGACAGTGCCCTTGGGGATAGTGCCCATGGTGAGTGTGCTCGTGTTAATTGTGTCCATGGTGGCAGTTCCCATTGTGAAAGTGCTCATGATGACAGTGCCCATGTGGGTAGTTCCCATGGTGACAGTGCTCATGGTGATAGTGACCATGTTAACAGTGCACATGGTGGCTGTGCCCTTGGTGACAGTGCCCATGATGACAGTATTCATGGTGACAGTGCTCACGGTGATAAGGCCAATGTGGCAGTGCACATGGTGGTAGTGCACATGGTGGCAGTGAAAAATGGGGACAGTTCCCATGCTGACAGTTCTCATTGTGACAATGCACATGGTCACAACCGATGCTGACACTGCTCATGGTAGCTATACCCTTGGTGACAGTGCTCAGAGTGATAGTGCCCATGGTGGCAGTGTCCATGGTGACACTGCCCATGGTGACAATGCCCATGATGACAGTGCCCATGGAGTCAGTGCCCACGGAGCCATTGCCTATGGTAACAGTGCTCACAGTGACAGTACCCATGGTAACAGTGACCATGGTGAGAGTGCTCATGGTGATAGTGTCTATGGTGACAGATCACACTGTGACAGTCCGCATTGTGCCAGTACCAATAGTGACAGTGCCCATGGTGACATTGACCACGGTGAGAGTGATCACGGTGCTAGTGCTCACAGTAATAGTGCTCATGGTGACAGTGCCGACAGTGAAGGTGCTCACGGTGACAGTGCCTCTGGTGATAGTGCCCATGGTGAGAGTCCGCCCATTGATAGTGCCCATGGTGGCAGTTCCCATTGTGAAAATGCTCATGATGACATTGCCCATGTTGGTAGTCCCCATGGTGACAGTGCTCACGGTGATAGTGACCTTGGTAACTGTGCACATGGTGGCCGTGCCCTTGGTGACAGTGCCAATGATGACAGTACTCATGGTGACAGTTCTCACGGTGATAGTGCCCATGGTGATATTGCACATGGTGGCAGTGAAAAATGGTGACAGTGCCCATGTTGACAGTTCTCATGGTGACAGTGCACACGGTGACAACCCATGCAGACAGTACTCACGGTGACAGTTCTCATGGTTGCAGTACCCATGGTGACAGTGCTCACAGTGATACTGCCCATGGTGGCAGTGCCCATGGTGACAGTGCCCATGGTGACACTGCCCATGATGACAGTGCCCATGGTGAAAGTTCCCACGGCGCCATTGCCTATGGTGACAGTGCTCATGGTAACAGTGCCCATGGTGACAGTGACCATGGTGAGAGTGCTCACACTGATAGTGCCCATGGTGACAGGGCTCATGGTGCCAGTCCGCATTGTGCCAGTACCCATGGCGACAGTGCTCATGGTGACACTGACCACAGTGAGAGTGCTCACTGTGATAGAGCTCATGGTAATAGTGCTCATGGTTACAGTGCAAAGGGTGACAATACCCATGGTGACAGTACTCATGTTGAAAATACCCATGGTGGCAGTTCTCATGGTGACAGTGCTCATAATAGCAGTGCCCAAGGTGGCAGTCCTCGTGGTGACAGTGCTAATGGTGACAGTGCTCTTGGTGGCAGTTCCCATGGGGACAGTACCGATGGTGACCCTGTGCATTGTTACAGTGCCCATGGTAACCGTGCTCACGGTGGTAGTGCACATCGTGACAGTGCCCATGGTGGCAGTTCACCTGGTGACAGTGCTAAATCGTGACAGTGCACATGCTGACAGTGCTCACGGTGATAGTGCCCATGGTGACAGTGCCCACGGTGATAATGGGTATTATTACAGTGTTCATCTTGACAGAGCCCAAGGTGGCAGTGGCCATGGTGACAGTGCCCACAATGACAGTGCCCATGGTAACAGTGCCGACAGTGACAGTGCCCATGGTGACACTTCTCACAGTGAATGTGCCCATGGGGACAGTTACCATGATGAGATTTCTCACGGTGATAGTGCCCGTTGTGACAGTGCTCACACTGACAATGCCCATGGTGCCACTGCCCATAGAGACATTCCGCACGGTCACTTTTCTCACGGTGAATGTACCTATGGTGACACTGCACCTGGTGGCAGTGCAAAATGGTGACAGTGCCCATGGTGACATTGCTCATAGTGACTTTGCTTACAGTGATAGTCCTTACGGTGACAGTGTGCATGGTGACACTGCACACAGTTGCAGTGTTCATGGTGACAGTGTTCACGGTGATACTTTCCATGGTGATAGTGCCCATGGTGACACTGCACATGGTGGCAGTGAAAAATGGTGACAGTGCCCCTGTTGTCAGTTCTCATGGTGACCGTGCACATGGTGACAACCCGTGCAGACTGTACTCATGGTGACAGTACTCACGGTGACAGTTCTCATGTTTGCAGTATCCATGGTGACAGTGCTCACAGTGATAGTGCCCATGGTGAGAGTGCCCATGATGACAGGGCCCATGGTGCCATTGCCTATGGTGACAGTGCTCATGGTAACAGTGCCCAAGGTGACAGTGACCATGGTGAGAGTGCTCACACTGATGGTGCCCATGGTGACAGTGCTCATGGTGTCTGTCTACATTGTGCCAGTACCCATGGCAACAGTGCTCATGGTGACAGGGACCACAGTGAGAGAGCTCACGGTGAGAGTGCTCACGGTAATAGTGCTCATGGTGACAGTGCAAATGGTGACAATACCATGGTGACAGTACTCATGTTGAAAATACCCATGGTGGCAGTTCTCATAGCGACAGATCTCATGGTGACATTGCTCATAATAGCAGTGCCCAGGTGCCAGTGCTCGTGGTGACGGTGCTAATGGTGACAGTGCTCTTGGTGGCAGTTCCCATCGGGACAATACTGATGGTGACACTGTGCATTGTTACAGTGCCCATGGTAACCGTGTTCACGGTGATAGTGCACATCGTGACAGTGCCCATGGTGGTAGTTCACCTGGTGACAGTGCTAAATAGTGACAGTGCTCACGGTGATAGTGCCCATGGTGACAGTGCACACGGTCATAATGGGCATTGTTACAGAGTTCATGGTGACAGCACACGGTGGCAGTGGCCATGGAGACAGTGCCCACAATGACAGTGCCCATGGTGACAGTGCTGACAGTGACAGTGCCCATGGTGACACTTCTCATGGTGACAGTGCCCATGGGGACAGTTAGCATGGTGAGATTTCTAACGGTGATAGTGCCCGTTGTGCCAGTGCTCACAGTAACAATGCCCATGGGGCCAGTGCCCATAGAGTCATTCCGCACGGTCACATTTCTCACGGTGAAAGTGCCTATGGTGATATTAACCATGGTGACACTGCACATGGTGGCAGAGCAAAATGGTGACAGTGCCCATGGTGACATTGCTCATGGTGACTTTGCTTACGGTGATAGTCCTTACAGTGACAGTACGCATGGTGACACTGCACACAGTGACAGTGTTCATGGTGAAAGTGTTCACGGTGATAGTTCCCATGGTGAGATTGTCCTGGTAACAGTGCCCATAGTCACAATTCTCATGGTGTAGTGCTCACAGTGACAGTGCCCATGGTTTCATGCCCATGGTGACAGTGCTCATGGTGACAGTGCTCATGTTGGCAGAGCCATAAATAAGAGTGCTCATTGTGGCAGTGCTCATGGTGTCTGTGCTCATGGTGACAGTGCCCATGATTACAGTGTTTATGGTGATAGATGTCACGGTGTCAGTGCCCACGCGGAGAGTGCCAAGGCTGACAAAGCCCAGGGTGATACTTCCCATTGTGACAGTGCCCACGGTGACAGTGCCCATGGTGACAGCACCCAGTGTGACAAGGCGCATGGTGACAGTGCTCACGGTGACAGTGCCCATGGTGACAGTGCCGATGGTGAGAGTGCCAATAGTGACAGTGCTCATGGTGAAACTGCCCACAGAGACATCGCCCATGGTGATAGTGTTCATGGTGACAACCCCACGGTGACAGTGCCAATGTTGATAGTCCCAGTGGTGACAGGTCTTACATTGAATGTGACCATGGTGTCTGTGCTCATGGTGACAGTGCTCAAGGTTATAGTCTCCATGTTGACAGTGCCGATGGTGACAATTCTCACGGTGACAGGGCCTGTGGTGAAAATTCTCATAGTGACAGTGTTCACGGTGACAGTGCCCATGGTGCTATTACCCATGGTGACAGTTCTCATAGTGAAACTGCCCATGTTGACACTGCCCATGGTGGCAGTGCAAAATGGTGACAGTGCCCATGGTGATATTGCTCATGGTGACATTGCTTATGGTGATAGTGTGTATGGTGAAACTGCACACAGTGACTTTGCTCATGGTGACAGTGTTCATGGCGTTAGTTCCTATGGTGAATGTGACCATGGGGACAGTGCCCATAGTCACAATTCTCATGGGGTAGTGCTCACGGTGACAGTGCCCATGGCGACAATACACAGGGTGACAGTATTCCTGGTGACATTGCTCATGGTGAGAGTGCCCATGTTCACAACTGTCACGGTGATAGTTCCCATGGTGACAATACCCAGGGTAACAGAGCTGATGGTAAAAGTGTTCACGGTGACAGTGCCCATGGTGACAGTACCTAAGGTGACAATTCCCATGGTGAGACTGCTCATAGACAGTGCCCATGGTGACAATACCCAGCGTGTCCTGTCCATGGTGACAGTGATCATGGTGACACATCTCATGAGGACAGTGCCATAAGTGACAGTGCTCATTGTGGCAGTGCTCATGGTGACAGTGCCCATGGTGACAGTGCCTATGGTGATAGATATCATGGTGGCTGTGCCCAGGGAGACATTGCCCACGCTGACAAGACCCATGGTGATACTTCCCATTGTGACAGTGCCATCGGTGGCAGAGCCCATGGTGACAGTGCCCAAGATCACAGAGCCCATGGTGCGAGTGCTAACGGTGACTGTGCCCATGGTGACAGCACCCAGTGTGACAATGCCCATTGTGACAGTGCTCACGGTGACCATGCCAATGGTGATAGTGCCAATAGTGAGAGTGCTCACGGTGACACTGCCCATGGACACACTGCCCATTGTGATAGTGCCCATCATGACAACCCCTCGGAGGCAGTGCCAATGGTGAGAGTCCCCGTGGTGACAGTTCTCATGGTGAAAGTGATCCTTTTGAAATTGCTCATGGTGACAGTGCTCATGGTGACAGTGCTCAAGGTGATAGTCTCCATGTTGACAGTGTGCATGGTGACTGTTCTCACGGTGACAGTGCCTATGGTGATTATGCTCTTAGTGACAGTGCTCATGGTGACAGTGCCCATGGTGACAGTGACCACGGTGACTGTTCTCACCGTGGTAGTGCCCATGGTGACAGTGTTCATGATGACAGTCCGCATTAAGGCTGTGCCCGTGGTGACATTGCTAATGGTGATAATTCTCACGGTGATAGTACGCACGTTGAAAATGACAAAGGTGACAACACCCAGGTGATAATAATCATGGTGAAAGTGCCCATGGTGGCAGTTCTCATACTGACAGTTCTTGTGACAGTGCTCATGGTGGCAGTGCTCGTGGTGACAGTGCTCTTGGTGACAGTGCTCATGGTGGCAGTGCCCATGGTGAGACTACCGATGGTGACCCTGCCCATGGTGACAGTGCACATGGTCATGGTGCCTCTGGTGGCAGTGCAATATAGTGAGAATGCCCATGATGATATTGCTCATGGTGATAGTGCCCATGGTGAGAGTGCCCATGGTTCCAGTGCTCATGGTGACAGTGCCCATTGTGACAGTGCCCTTGGTGACAGTGCACACCATGAGAGTGCCCATGGTGTCTGTGCCCATGGTGACAGTTCTTATCATGAGAGTGTTCACGGTAGCAGTGTTCATGGTAATAGTGCTCACGGAGGCATTGCCCACAATGAGAGTGCCCACGGTGAGAATACTGACTGTGACAGTGCCCATGATGACTTTTCTCTCTGTGACAGTGCCCTTGGGGACAGTTAGCACAGTGAGATTTCTCACAGTGATAGTGCACATTGTTTCAGTGCTCATAGTGACAAGACCCTAGGCGCCAGTGCCCATCATGGCATTGCTCACGGTGATATTTCTCACGGTGACAGTGCCCATGGTGATATTACCCATGGTGACAGTACTCAGTGATCAAGTGCTCATGGTGACATGGCATAAGGTGATAATGCTCACGGTGGCAGTGCAAAATGGTGACAGTGCCCATGGGGACATTGCTTAATGTGATAGTCCTTGTGGTGACATTGTGCATGGTGACATTGCCCACCATGACAGTGCTCTTGTTGACAGTGCTCATGGTGATAGTGCCAATGTTGGAAGTGCCCATCGTGAAAGTGTCCATGGTGACAGTTCTTATGATGAGAGTGGTCAGAGTGGCAGTGCTCATGGTGAAAGTGCCCATGGTGACAGAGCCCACGGTGACAGTGTCCATAGTTATAGTGTCCATGGTGACAGTACTAACAGTGAAATTGTCCATGGGGACACTGCCCATGGTGAAAGTGCCCATGGTCACAACACTCACGGTGATAGTGCTCACGGTGAGAGTGGCCATGGTGACAGTGACCACGGTGACAGTTCTAATGGTGATACTGCCCATGATGACAGTGCTCATGGTGACAGTCCACATTGTACCAGTGCCCAAGGTGACAGTGCTCATGGTGACAGTGCCCAAAGTCACAATACCCATGGTGACAGTGCCCAGGCTGACAGTTCTCAAGGTGATAGTGCCCATGGTGACAGTGCCCATGGTGATACAGAGAATGGGGACAGTGCTTATGGTGACAGTGGTCATGGTTGCAGTACCCATGGTGATAGTGCTGAAACTGACAGTGCCCTTGGGGATAGTGCCCATGGTGAGTGTGCTCGTGTTAATTGTGTCCATGGTGGCAGTTCCCATTGTGAAAGTGCTCATGATGACAGTGCCCATGTGGGTAGTTCCCATGGTGACAGTGCTCATGGTGATAGTGACCATGTTAAGAGTGCACATGGTGGCTGTGCCCTTGGTGACAGTGCCCATGATGACAGTATTCATGGTGACAGTGCTCACGGTGATAATGCCCATGGTGGCAGTGCACATGGTGGTAGTGCACATGGTGGTAGTGAAAAATGGGGACAGTTCCCATGCTGACAGTTCTCATTGTGACAATGCACACAGTCACAACCGATGCTGACACTGCTCATGGTAGCTGTACCCTTGGTGACAGTGCTCAGAGTGATAGTGCCCATGGTGGCAGTGTCCATGGTGACACTGCCCATGGTGACAATGCCCATGATGACAGTGCCCATGGAGTCAGTGCCCACGGAGCCATTGCCTATGGTAACAGTGCTCACAGTGACAGTACCCATGGTAACAGTGACCATGGTGAGAGTGCTCATGGTGATAGTGTCTATGGTGACAGATCACACTGTGACAGTCCGCATTGTGCCAGTACCAATAGTGACAGTACCCATGGTGACATTGACCACGGTGAGAGTGATCACGGTGCTAGTGCTCACAGTAATAGTGCTCATGGTGACAGTGCCGACAGTGAAGGTGCTCACGGTGACAGTGCCTCTGGTGATAGTGCCCATGGTGAGAGTCCGCCCATTGATAGTGCCCATGGTGGCAGTTCCCATTGTGAAAATGCTCATGATGACATTGCCCATGTTGGTAGTCCCCATGGTGACAGTGCTCACGGTGATAGTGACCTTGGTAACTGTGCACATGGTGGCCGTGCCCTTGGTGACAGTGCCAATGATGACAGTACTCATGGTGACAGTTCTCACGGTGATAGTGCCCATGGTGATATTGCACATGGTGGCAGTGAAAAATGGTGACAGTGCCCATGTTGACAGTTCTCATGGTGACAGTGCACACGGTGACAACCCATGCAGACAGTACTCACGGTGACAGTTCTCATGGTTGCAGTACCCATGGTGACAGTGCTCACAGTGATACTGCCCATGGTGGCAGTGCCCATGGTGACAGTGCCCATGGTGACACTGCCCATGATGACAGTGCCCATGGTGAAAGTTCCCACGGCGCCATTGCCTATGGTGACAGTGCTCATGGTAACAGTGCCCATGGTGACAGTGACCATGGTGAGAGTGCTCACACTGATAGTGCCCATGGTGACAGGGCTCATGGTGCCAGTCCGCATTGTGCCAGTACCCATGGCGACAGTGCTCATGGTGACACTGACCACAGTGAGAGTGCTCACTGTGATAGAGCTCACGGTAATAGTGCTCATGGTGACAGTGCAAATGGTGACAATACCCATGGTGACAGTACTCATGTTGAAAATACCCATGGTGGCAGTTCTCATGGTGACAGTGCTCATAATAGCAGTGCCCAAGGTGGCAGTCCTCGTGGTGACAGTGCTAATGGTGACAGTGCTCTTGGTGGCAGTTCCCATGGGGACATTACCGATGGTGACCCTGTGCATTGTTACAGTACCTATGGTAACCGTGCTCACGGTGGTAGTGCACATCGTGACAGTGCCCATGGTGGCAGTTCACCTGGTGACAGTGCTAAATCGTGACAGTGCATATGCTGACAGTGCTCACGGTGATAGTGCCCATGGTGACAGTGCCCACGGTGATAATGGGTATTATTACAGTGTTCATCTTGACAGAGCCCAAGTTGGCAGTGGCCATGGTGACAGTGCCCACAATGACAGTGCCCATGGTAACAGTGCCGACAGTGACAGTGCCCATGGTGACACTTCTCACAGTGAATGTGCCCATGGGGACAGTTACCATGATGAGATTTCTCACGGTGATAGTGCCCGTTGTGACAGTGCTCACACTGACAATGCCCATGGTGCCACTGCCCATAGAGACATTCCGCACGGTCACTTTTCTCACGGTGAAAGTACCTATGGTGACACTGCACCTGGTGGCAGTGCAAAATGGTGACAGTGCCCATGGTGACATTGCTCATAGTGACTTTGCTTACAGTGATAGTCCTTACGGTGACAGTGTGCACAGTGACACTGCACACAGTTGCAGTGTTCATGGTGACAGTGTTCACGGTGATACTTTCCATGGTGATAGTGCCCATGGTGACACTGCACATGGTGGCAGTGAAAAATGGTGACAGTGCCCCTGTTGTCAGTTCTCATGGTGACCGTGCACATGGTGACAACCCGTGCAGACTGTACTCATGGTGACAGTACTCACGGTGACAGTTCTCATGTTTGCAGTATCCATGGTGACAGTGCTCACAGTGATAGTGCCCATGGTGAGAGTGCCCATGATGACAGGGCCCATGGTGCCATTGCCTATGGTGACAGTGCTCATGGTAACAGTGCCCAAGGTGACAGTGACCATGGTGAGAGTGCTCACACTGATGGTGCCCATGGTGACAGTGCTCATGGTGTCTGTCTACATTGTGCCAGTACCCATGGCAACAGTGCTCATGGTGACAGGGACCACAGTGAGAGAGCTCACGGTGAGAGTGCTCACGGTAATAGTGCTCATGGTGACAGTGCAAATGGTGACAATACCATGGTGACAGTACTCATGTTGAAAATACCCATGGTGGCAGTTCTCATAGCGACAGATCTCATGGTGACATTGCTCATAATAGCAGTGCCCAGGTGCCAGTGCTCGTGGTGATGGTGCTAATGGTGACAGTGCTCTTGGTGGCAGTTCCCATCGGGACAATACTGATGGTGACACTGTGCATTGTTACAGTGCCCATGGTAACCGTGTTCACGGTGATAGTGCACATCGTGACAGTGCCCATGGTGGTAGTTCACCTGGTGACAGTGCTAAATAGTGACAGTGCACATGCTGACAGTGCTCACGGTGATAGTGCCCATGGTGACAGTGCACACGGTCATAATGGGCATTGTTACAGAGTTCACGGTGACAGCACACGGTGGCAGTGGCCATGGAGACAGTGCCCACAATGACAGTGCCCATGGTGACAGTGCCGACAGTGACAATGCCCATGGTGACACTTCTCATGGTGACAGTGCCCATGGGGACAGTTAGCATGGTGAGATTTCTAATGGTGATAGTGCCCGTTGTGCCAGTGCTCACAGTAACAATGCCCATGGGGCCAGTGCCCATAGAGTCATTCCGCACGGTCACATTTCTCACGGTGAAAGTGCCTATGGTGATATTAACCATGGTGACACTGCACATGGTGGCAGAGCAAAATGGTGACAGTGCCCATGGTGACATTGCTCATGGTGACTTTGCTTACGGTGATAGTCCTTACAGTGACAGTACGCATGGTGACACTGCACACAGTGACAGTGTTCATGGTGAAAGTGTTCACGGTGATAGTTCCCATGGTGAGATTGTCCTGGTAACAGTGCCCATAGTCACAATTCTCATGGTGTAGTGCTCACAGTGACAGTGCCCATGGTGTCATGCCCATGGTGACAGTGCTCATGGTGACAGTGCTCATGTTGGCAGAGCCATAAATAAGAGTGCTCATTGTGGCAGTGCTCATGGTGTCCGTGCTCATGGTGACAGTGCCCATGATTACAGTGTTTATGGTGATAGATGTCACGGTGTCAGTGCCCACGCGGAGAGTGCCAAGGCTGACAAAGCCCAGGGTGATACTTCCCATTGTGACAGTGCCCACGGTGACAGTGCCCATGGTGACAGGACCCAGTGTGACAAGGCGCATGGTGACAGTGCTCACGGTGACAGTGCCCATGGTGACAGTGCTGATGGTGAGAGTGCCAATAGTGACAGTGCTCATGGTGAAACTGCCCACAGAGACATCGCCCATGGTGATAGTGTTCATGGTGACAACCCCACGGTGACAGTGCCAATGTTGATAGTCCCAGTGGTGACAGGTCTTACACTGAATGTGACCATGGTGTCTGTGCTCATGGTGACAGTGCTCAAGGTTATAGTCTCCATGTTGACAGTGCCGATGGTGACAATTCTCACGGTGACAGGGCCTATGGTGAAAATTCTCATAGTGACAGTGTTCACGGTGACAGTGCCCATGGTGCTATTACCCATGGTGACAGTTCTCATAGTGAAACTGCCCATGTTGACACTGCCCATGGTGGCAGTGCAAAATGGTGACAGTGCCCATGGTGATATTGCTCATGGTGACATTGCTTATGGTGATAGTGTGTATGGTGAAACTGCACACAGTGACATTGCTCATGGTGACAGTGTTCATGGCGTTAGTTCCTATGGTGAATGTGACCATGGGGACAGTGCCCATAGTCACAATTCTCATGGGGTAGTGCTCACGGTGACAGTGCCCATGGTGACAATACACAGGGTGACAGTATTCATGGTGACATTGCTCATGGTGAGAGTGCCCATGTTCACAACTGTCACGGTGATAGTTCCCATGGTGACAATACCCAGGGTAACAGAGCTGATGGTAAAAGTGTTCACGGTGACAGTGCCCATGGTGACAGTACCTAAGGTGACAATTCCCATGGTGAGACTGCTCATAGACAGTGCCCATGGTGACAATACCCAGCGTGTCCTGTCCATGGTGACAGTGATCATGGTGACACATCTCATGAGGACAGTGCCATAAGTGACAGTGCTCATGGTGACAGTGCCCATGGTGACAGTGCCTATGGTGATAGATATCATGGTGGCTGTGCCCAGGGAGACATTGCCCACGCTGACAAGACCCATGGTGATACTTCCCATTGTGACAGTGCCATCGGTGGCAGAGCCCATGGTGACAGTGCCCAAGATCACAGAGCCCATGGTGAGAGTGCTAACGGTGACTGTGCCCATGGTGACAGCACCCAGTGTGAAAATGCCCATTGTGACAGTGCTCACGGTGACCATGCCAATGGTGATAGTGCCAATAGTGAGAGTGCTCACGGTGACACTGCCCATGGACACACTGCCCATTGTGATAGTGCCCATCATGACAACCCCTCGGAGGCAGTGCCAATGGTGAGAGTCCCCGTGGTGACAGTTCTCATGGTGAAAGTGATCCTTTTGAAATTGCTCATGGTGACAGTGCTCATGGTGACAGTGCTCAAGGTGATAGTCTCCATGTTGACAGTGTGCATGGTGACTGTTCTCACGGTGACAGTGCCTATGGTGATTATGCTCTTAGTGACAGTGCTCATGGTGACAGTGCCCATGGTGACAGTGACCACGGTGACTGTTCTCACCGTGGTAGTGCCCATGGTGACAGTGTTCATGATGACAGTCCGCATTAAGGCTGTGCCCGTGGTGACATTGCTAATGGTGATAATTCTCACGGTGATAGTACGCACGTTGAAAATGACAAAGGTGACAACACCCAGGTGATAATAATCATGGTGAAAGTGCCCATGGTGGCAGTTCTCATACTGACAGTTCTTGTGACAGTGCTCATGGTGGCAGTGCTCGTGGTGACAGTGCTCTTGGTGACAGTGCTCATGGTGGCAGTGCCCATGGTGAGACTACCGATGGTGACCCTGCCCATGGTGACAGTGCACATGGTCATGGTGCCTCTGGTGGCAGTGCAATATAGTGAGAATGCCCATGATGATATTGCTCATGGTGATAGTGCCCATGGTGAGAGTGCCCATGGTTCCAGTGCTCATGGTGACAGTGCCCATTGTGACAGTGCCCTTGGTGACAGTGCACACCATGAGAGTGCCCATGGTGTCTGTGCCCATGGTGACAGTTCTTATCATGAGAGTGTTCACGGTAGCAGTGTTCATGGTAATAGTGCTCACGGAGGCATTGCCCACAATGAGAGTGCCCACGGTGAGAATACTGACTGTGACAGTGCCCATGATGACTTTTCTCTCTGTGACAGTGCCCTTGGGGACAGTTAGCACGGTGAGATTTCTCACAGTGATAGTGCACATTGTTTCAGTGCTCATAGTGACAAGACCCTAGGCGCCAGTGCCCATCATGGCATTGCTCACGGTGATATTTCTCACGGTGACAGTGCCCATGGTGATATTACCCATGGTGACATTGCTTATGGTGATAGTGTGTATGGTGAAACTGCACACAGTGACATTGCTCATGGTGACAGTGCTCACGGCGTTAGTTCCTATGGTGAATGTGACCATGGGGACAGTGCCCATAGTCACAATTCTCATGGTGTAGTGCTCACGGTGACAGTGCCCATGGTGACAATACACAGGGTGACAGTATTCATGGTGACATTGCTCATGGTGAGAGTGCCCATGTTCACAACTGTCACGGTGATAGTTCCCATGGTGACAATACCCAGGGTAACAGAGCTGATGGTAAAAGTGTTCACGGTGACAGTGCCCATGGTGACAGTACCTAAGGTGACAATTCCCATGGTGAGACTGCTCATAGACAGTGCCTATGGTGACAATACCCAGCGTGTCCTGTCCATGGTGACAGTGATCATGGTGACACATCTCATGAGGACAGTGCCATAAGTGACAGTGCTCATTGTGGCAGTGCTCATGGTGACAGTGCCCATGGTGACAGTGCCTATGGTGATAGATATCATGGTGGCTGTGCCCAGGGAGACATTGCCCACGCTGACAAGACCCATGGTGATACTTCCCATTGTGACAGTGCCATCGGTGGCAGAGCCCATGGTGACAGTGCCCAAGATCACAGAGCCCATGGTGAGAGTGCTAACGGTGACTGTGCCCATGGTGACAGCACCCAGTGTGAAAATGCCCATTGTGACAGTGCTCACGGTGACCATGCCAATGGTGATAGTGCCAATAGTGAGAGTGCTCACGGTGACACTGCCCATGGACACACTGCCCATTGTGATAGTGCCCATCATGACAACCCCTCGGAGGCAGTGCCAATGGTGAGAGTCCCCGTGGTGACAGTTCTCATGGTGAAAGTGAT
Source organism: Mesoplodon mirus (assembly GCF_964341445.2). Lineage (NCBI taxonomy): Eukaryota > Metazoa > Chordata > Mammalia > Artiodactyla > Ziphiidae > Mesoplodon > Mesoplodon mirus. Next base: position 118,630 of record NW_028295259.1, read on the forward strand.
CCTTTTGAAATTGCTCATGGTGACAGTGCTCATGGTGACAGTGCTCAAGGTGATAGTCTCCATGTTGACAGTGTGCATGGTGACTGTTCTCACGGTGACAGTGCCTATGGTGATTATGCTCTTAGTGACAGTGCTCATGGTGACAGTGCCCATGGTGACAGTGACCACGGTGACTGTTCTCACCGTGGTAGTGCCCATGGTTACAGTGTTCATGATGACAGTCCGCATTAAGGCTGTGCCCGTGGTGACATTGCTAATGGTGATAATTCTCACGGTGATAGTACGCACGTTGAAAATGACAAAGGTGACAACACCCAGGTGATAATAATCATGGTGAAAGTGCCCATGGTGGCAGTTCTCATACTGACAGTTCTTGTGACAGTGCTCATGGTGGCAGTGCTCGTGGTGACAGTGCTCTTGGTGACAGTGCTCATGGTGGCAGTGCCCATGGTGAGACTACCGATGGTGACCCTGCCCATGGTGACAGTGCACATGGTCATGGTGCCTCTGGTGGCAGTGCAATATAGTGAGAATGCCCATGATGATATTGCTCATGGTGAGAGTGCCCATGGTTCCAGTGCTCATGGTGACAGTGCCCATTGTGACAGTGCCCTTGGTGACAGTGCACACCATGAGAGTGCCCATGGTGTCTGTGCCCATGGTGACAGTTCTTATCATGAGAGTGTTCACGGTAGCAGTGTTCATGGTAATAGTGCTCACGGAGGCATTGCCCACAATGAGAGTGCCCACGGTGAGAATACTGACTGTGACAGTGCCCATGATGACTTTTCTCTCTGTGACAGTGCCCTTGGGGACATAGCACGGTGAGATTTCTCACAGTGAGAGTGCACATTGTTTCAGTGCTCATAGTGACAAGACCCTAGGCGCCAGTGCCCATCATGGCATTGCTCACGGTGATATTTCTCACGGTGACAGTGCCCATGGTGATATTACCCATGGTGACAGTACTCAGTGATCAAGTGCTCATGGTGACATGGCATAAGGTGATAATGCTCACGGTGGCAGTGCAAAATGGTGACAGTGCCCATGGGGACATTGCTTAATGTGATAGTCCTTGTGGTGACATTGTGCATGGTGACATTGCCCACCATGACAGTGCTCTTGTTGACAGTGCTCATGGTGATAGTGCCAATGTTGGAAGTGCCCATCGTGAAAGTGTCCATGGTGACAGTTCTTATGATGAGAGTGGTCAGAGTGGCAGTGCTCATGGTGAAAGTGCCCATGGTGACAGAGCCCACGGTGACAGTGTCCATAGTTATAGTGTCCATGGTGACAGTACTAACAGTGAAATTGTCCATGGGGACACTGCCCATGGTGAAAGTGCCCATGGTCACAACACTCACGGTGATAGTGCTCACGGTGAGAGTGGCCATGGTGACAGTGACCACGGTGACAGTTCTAATGGTGATACTGCCCATGATGACAGTGCTCATGGTGACAGTCCACATTGTACCAGTGCCCAAGGTGACAGTGCTCATGGTGACAGTGCCCAAAGTCACAATACCCATGGTGACAGTGCCCAGGCTGACAGTTCTCAAGGTGATAGTGCCCATGGTGACAGTGCACATGGTGATACAGAGAATGGAGACAGTGCTTATGGTGACAGTGGTCATGGTTGCAGTACCCATGGTGATAGTGCTGAAACTGACAGTGCCCTTGGGGATAGTGCCCATGGTGAGTGTGCTCGTGTTAATTGTGTCCATGGTGGCAGTTCCCATTGTGAAAGTGCTCATGATGACAGTGCCCATGTGGGTAGTTCCCATGGTGACAGTGCTCATGGTGATAGTGACCATGTTAACAGTGCACATGGTGGCTGTGCCCTTGGTGACAGTGCCCATGATGACAGTATTCATGGTGACAGTGCTCACGGTGATAAGGCCAATGTGGCAGTGCACATGGTGGTAGTGCACATGGTGGCAGTGAAAAATGGGGACAGTTCCCATGCTGACAGTTCTCATTGTGACAATGCACATGGTCACAACCGATGCTGACACTGCTCATGGTAGCTATACCCTTGGTGACAGTGCTCAGAGTGATAGTGCCCATGGTGGCAGTGTCCATGGTGACACTGCCCATGGTGACAATGCCCATGATGACAGTGCCCATGGAGTCAGTGCCCACGGAGCCATTGCCTATGGTAACAGTGCTCACAGTGACAGTACCCATGGTAACAGTGACCATGGTGAGAGTGCTCATGGTGATAGTGTCTATGGTGACAGATCACACTGTGACAGTCCGCATTGTGCCAGTACCAATAGTGACAGTGCCCATGGTGACATTGACCACGGTGAGAGTGATCACGGTGCTAGTGCTCACAGTAATAGTGCTCATGGTGACAGTGCCGACAGTGAAGGTGCTCACGGTGACAGTGCCTCTGGTGATAGTGCCCATGGTGAGAGTCCGCCCATTGATAGTGCCCATGGTGGCAGTTCCCATTGTGAAAATGCTCATGATGACATTGCCCATGTTGGTAGTCCCCATGGTGACAGTGCTCACGGTGATAGTGACCTTGGTAACTGTGCACATGGTGGCCGTGCCCTTGGTGACAGTGCCAATGATGACAGTACTCATGGTGACAGTTCTCACGGTGATAGTGCCCATGGTGATATTGCACATGGTGGCAGTGAAAAATGGTGACAGTGCCCATGTTGACAGTTCTCATGGTGACAGTGCACACGGTGACAACCCATGCAGACAGTACTCACGGTGACAGTTCTCATGGTTGCAGTACCCATGGTGACAGTGCTCACAGTGATACTGCCCATGGTGGCAGTGCCCATGGTGACAGTGCCCATGGTGACACTGCCCATGATGACAGTGCCCATGGTGAAAGTTCCCACGGCGCCATTGCCTATGGTGACAGTGCTCATGGTAACAGTGCCCATGGTGACAGTGACCATGGTGAGAGTGCTCACACTGATAGTGCCCATGGTGACAGGGCTCATGGTGCCAGTCCGCATTGTGCCAGTACCCATGGCGACAGTGCTCATGGTGACACTGACCACAGTGAGAGTGCTCACTGTGATAGAGCTCATGGTAATAGTGCTCATGGTTACAGTGCAAAGGGTGACAATACCCATGGTGACAGTACTCATGTTGAAAATACCCATGGTGGCAGTTCTCATGGTGACAGTGCTCATAATAGCAGTGCCCAAGGTGGCAGTCCTCGTGGTGACAGTGCTAATGGTGACAGTGCTCTTGGTGGCAGTTCCCATGGGGACAGTACCGATGGTGACCCTGTGCATTGTTACAGTGCCCATGGTAACCGTGCTCACGGTGGTAGTGCACATCGTGACAGTGCCCATGGTGGCAGTTCACCTGGTGACAGTGCTAAATCGTGACAGTGCACATGCTGACAGTGCTCACGGTGATAGTGCCCATGGTGACAGTGCCCACGGTGATAATGGGTATTATTACAGTGTTCATCTTGACAGAGCCCAAGGTGGCAGTGGCCATGGTGACAGTGCCCACAATGACAGTGCCCATGGTAACAGTGCCGACAGTGACAGTGCCCATGGTGACACTTCTCACAGTGAATGTGCCCATGGGGACAGTTACCATGATGAGATTTCTCACGGTGATAGTGCCCGTTGTGACAGTGCTCACACTGACAATGCCCATGGTGCCACTGCCCATAGAGACATTCCGCACGGTCACTTTTCTCACGGTGAATGTACCTATGGTGACACTGCACCTGGTGGCAGTGCAAAATGGTGACAGTGCCCATGGTGACATTGCTCATAGTGACTTTGCTTACAGTGATAGTCCTTACGGTGACAGTGTGCATGGTGACACTGCACACAGTTGCAGTGTTCATGGTGACAGTGTTCACGGTGATACTTTCCATGGTGATAGTGCCCATGGTGACACTGCACATGGTGGCAGTGAAAAATGGTGACAGTGCCCCTGTTGTCAGTTCTCATGGTGACCGTGCACATGGTGACAACCCGTGCAGACTGTACTCATGGTGACAGTACTCACGGTGACAGTTCTCATGTTTGCAGTATCCATGGTGACAGTGCTCACAGTGATAGTGCCCATGGTGAGAGTGCCCATGATGACAGGGCCCATGGTGCCATTGCCTATGGTGACAGTGCTCATGGTAACAGTGCCCAAGGTGACAGTGACCATGGTGAGAGTGCTCACACTGATGGTGCCCATGGTGACAGTGCTCATGGTGTCTGTCTACATTGTGCCAGTACCCATGGCAACAGTGCTCATGGTGACAGGGACCACAGTGAGAGAGCTCACGGTGAGAGTGCTCACGGTAATAGTGCTCATGGTGACAGTGCAAATGGTGACAATACCATGGTGACAGTACTCATGTTGAAAATACCCATGGTGGCAGTTCTCATAGCGACAGATCTCATGGTGACATTGCTCATAATAGCAGTGCCCAGGTGCCAGTGCTCGTGGTGACGGTGCTAATGGTGACAGTGCTCTTGGTGGCAGTTCCCATCGGGACAATACTGATGGTGACACTGTGCATTGTTACAGTGCCCATGGTAACCGTGTTCACGGTGATAGTGCACATCGTGACAGTGCCCATGGTGGTAGTTCACCTGGTGACAGTGCTAAATAGTGACAGTGCTCACGGTGATAGTGCCCATGGTGACAGTGCACACGGTCATAATGGGCATTGTTACAGAGTTCATGGTGACAGCACACGGTGGCAGTGGCCATGGAGACAGTGCCCACAATGACAGTGCCCATGGTGACAGTGCCGACAGTGACAGTGCCCATGGTGACACTTCTCATGGTGACAGTGCCCATGGGGACAGTTAGCATGGTGAGATTTCTAACGGTGATAGTGCCCGTTGTGCCAGTGCTCACAGTAACAATGCCCATGGGGCCAGTGCCCATAGAGTCATTCCGCATGGTCACATTTCTCACGGTGAAAGTGCCTATGGTGATATTAACCATGGTGACACTGCACATGGTGGCAGAGCAAAATGGTGACAGTGCCCATGGTGACATTGCTCATGGTGACTTTGCTTACGGTGATAGTCCTTACAGTGACAGTACGCATGGTGACACTGCACACAGTGACAGTGTTCATGGTGAAAGTGTTCACGGTGATAGTTCCCATGGTGAGATTGTCCTGGTAACAGTGCCCATAGTCACAATTCTCATGGTGTAGTGCTCACAGTGACAGTGCCCATGGTTTCATGCCCATGGTGACAGTGCTCATGGTGACAGTGCTCATGTTGGCAGAGCCATAAATAAGAGTGCTCATTGTGGCAGTGCTCATGGTGTCTGTGCTCATGGTGACAGTGCCCATGATTACAGTGTTTATGGTGATAGATGTCACGGTGTCAGTGCCCACGCGGAGAGTGCCAAGGCTGACAAAGCCCAGGGTGATACTTCCCATTGTGACAGTGCCCACGGTGACAGTGCCCATGGTGACAGCACCCAGTGTGACAAGGCGCATGGTGACAGTGCTCACGGTGACAGTGCCCATGGTGACAGTGCCGATGGTGAGAGTGCCAATAGTGACAGTGCTCATGGTGAAACTGCCCACAGAGACATCGCCCATGGTGATAGTGTTCATGGTGACAACCCCACGGTGACAGTGCCAATGTTGATAGTCCCAGTGGTGACAGGTCTTACATTGAATGTGACCATGGTGTCTGTGCTCATGGTGACAGTGCTCAAGGTTATAGTCTCCATGTTGACAGTGCCGATGGTGACAATTCTCACGGTGACAGGGCCTGTGGTGAAAATTCTCATAGTGACAGTGTTCACGGTGACAGTGCCCATGGTGCTATTACCCATGGTGACAGTTCTCATAGTGAAACTGCCCATGTTGACACTGCCCATGGTGGCAGTGCAAAATGGTGACAGTGCCCATGGTGATATTGCTCATGGTGACATTGCTTATGGTGATAGTGTGTATGGTGAAACTGCACACAGTGACTTTGCTCATGGTGACAGTGTTCATGGCGTTAGTTCCTATGGTGAATGTGACCATGGGGACAGTGCCCATAGTCACAATTCTCATGGGGTAGTGCTCACGGTGACAGTGCCCATGGCGACAATACACAGGGTGACAGTATTCCTGGTGACATTGCTCATGGTGAGAGTGCCCATGTTCACAACTGTCACGGTGATAGTTCCCATGGTGACAATACCCAGGGTAACAGAGCTGATGGTAAAAGTGTTCACGGTGACAGTGCCCATGGTGACAGTACCTAAGGTGACAATTCCCATGGTGAGACTGCTCATAGACAGTGCCCATGGTGACAATACCCAGCGTGTCCTGTCCATGGTGACAGTGATCATGGTGACACATCTCATGAGGACAGTGCCATAAGTGACAGTGCTCATTGTGGCAGTGCTCATGGTGACAGTGCCCATGGTGACAGTGCCTATGGTGATAGATATCATGGTGGCTGTGCCCAGGGAGACATTGCCCACGCTGACAAGACCCATGGTGATACTTCCCATTGTGACAGTGCCATCGGTGGCAGAGCCCATGGTGACAGTGCCCAAGATCACAGAGCCCATGGTGCGAGTGCTAACGGTGACTGTGCCCATGGTGACAGCACCCAGTGTGACAATGCCCATTGTGACAGTGCTCACGGTGACCATGCCAATGGTGATAGTGCCAATAGTGAGAGTGCTCACGGTGACACTGCCCATGGACACACTGCCCATTGTGATAGTGCCCATCATGACAACCCCTCGGAGGCAGTGCCAATGGTGAGAGTCCCCGTGGTGACAGTTCTCATGGTGAAAGTGATCCTTTTGAAATTGCTCATGGTGACAGTGCTCATGGTGACAGTGCTCAAGGTGATAGTCTCCATGTTGACAGTGTGCATGGTGACTGTTCTCACGGTGACAGTGCCTATGGTGATTATGCTCTTAGTGACAGTGCTCATGGTGACAGTGCCCATGGTGACAGTGACCACGGTGACTGTTCTCACCGTGGTAGTGCCCATGGTGACAGTGTTCATGATGACAGTCCGCATTAAGGCTGTGCCCGTGGTGACATTGCTAATGGTGATAATTCTCACGGTGATAGTACGCACGTTGAAAATGACAAAGGTGACAACACCCAGGTGATAATAATCATGGTGAAAGTGCCCATGGTGGCAGTTCTCATACTGACAGTTCTTGTGACAGTGCTCATGGTGGCAGTGCTCGTGGTGACAGTGCTCTTGGTGACAGTGCTCATGGTGGCAGTGCCCATGGTGAGACTACCGATGGTGACCCTGCCCATGGTGACAGTGCACATGGTCATGGTGCCTCTGGTGGCAGTGCAATATAGTGAGAATGCCCATGATGATATTGCTCATGGTGATAGTGCCCATGGTGAGAGTGCCCATGGTTCCAGTGCTCATGGTGACAGTGCCCATTGTGACAGTGCCCTTGGTGACAGTGCACACCATGAGAGTGCCCATGGTGTCTGTGCCCATGGTGACAGTTCTTATCATGAGAGTGTTCACGGTAGCAGTGTTCATGGTAATAGTGCTCACGGAGGCATTGCCCACAATGAGAGTGCCCACGGTGAGAATACTGACTGTGACAGTGCCCATGATGACTTTTCTCTCTGTGACAGTGCCCTTGGGGACATAGCACGGTGAGATTTCTCACAGTGAGAGTGCACATTGTTTCAGTGCTCATAGTGACAAGACCCTAGGCGCCAGTGCCCATCATGGCATTGCTCACGGTGATATTTCTCACGGTGACAGTGCCCATGGTGATATTACCCATGGTGACAGTACTCAGTGATCAAGTGCTCATGGTGACATGGCATAAGGTGATAATGCTCACGGTGGCAGTGCAAAATGGTGACAGTGCCCATGGGGACATTGCTTAATGTGATAGTCCTTGTGGTGACATTGTGCATGGTGACATTGCCCACCATGACAGTGCTCTTGTTGACAGTGCTCATGGTGATAGTGCCAATGTTGGAAGTGCCCATCGTGAAAGTGTCCATGGTGACAGTTCTTATGATGAGAGTGGTCAGAGTGGCAGTGCTCATGGTGAAAGTGCCCATGGTGACAGAGCCCACGGTGACAGTGTCCATAGTTATAGTGTCCATGGTGACAGTACTAACAGTGAAATTGTCCATGGGGACACTGCCCATGGTGAAAGTGCCCATGGTCACAACACTCACGGTGATAGTGCTCACGGTGAGAGTGGCCATGGTGACAGTGACCACGGTGACAGTTCTAATGGTGATACTGCCCATGATGACAGTGCTCATGGTGACAGTCCACATTGTACCAGTGCCCAAGGTGACAGTGCTCATGGTGACAGTGCCCAAAGTCACAATACCCATGGTGACAGTGCCCAGGCTGACAGTTCTCAAGGTGATAGTGCCCATGGTGACAGTGCCCATGGTGATACAGAGAATGGGGACAGTGCTTATGGTGACAGTGGTCATGGTTGCAGTACCCATGGTGATAGTGCTGAAACTGACAGTGCCCTTGGGGATAGTGCCCATGGTGAGTGTGCTCGTGTTAATTGTGTCCATGGTGGCAGTTCCCATTGTGAAAGTGCTCATGATGACAGTGCCCATGTGGGTAGTTCCCATGGTGACAGTGCTCATGGTGATAGTGACCATGTTAAGAGTGCACATGGTGGCTGTGCCCTTGGTGACAGTGCCCATGATGACAGTATTCATGGTGACAGTGCTCACGGTGATAATGCCCATGGTGGCAGTGCACATGGTGGTAGTGCACATGGTGGTAGTGAAAAATGGGGACAGTTCCCATGCTGACAGTTCTCATTGTGACAATGCACACAGTCACAACCGATGCTGACACTGCTCATGGTAGCTGTACCCTTGGTGACAGTGCTCAGAGTGATAGTGCCCATGGTGGCAGTGTCCATGGTGACACTGCCCATGGTGACAATGCCCATGATGACAGTGCCCATGGAGTCAGTGCCCACGGAGCCATTGCCTATGGTAACAGTGCTCACAGTGACAGTACCCATGGTAACAGTGACCATGGTGAGAGTGCTCATGGTGATAGTGTCTATGGTGACAGATCACACTGTGACAGTCCGCATTGTGCCAGTACCAATAGTGACAGTACCCATGGTGACATTGACCACGGTGAGAGTGATCACGGTGCTAGTGCTCACAGTAATAGTGCTCATGGTGACAGTGCCGACAGTGAAGGTGCTCACGGTGACAGTGCCTCTGGTGATAGTGCCCATGGTGAGAGTCCGCCCATTGATAGTGCCCATGGTGGCAGTTCCCATTGTGAAAATGCTCATGATGACATTGCCCATGTTGGTAGTCCCCATGGTGACAGTGCTCACGGTGATAGTGACCTTGGTAACTGTGCACATGGTGGCCGTGCCCTTGGTGACAGTGCCAATGATGACAGTACTCATGGTGACAGTTCTCACGGTGATAGTGCCCATGGTGATATTGCACATGGTGGCAGTGAAAAATGGTGACAGTGCCCATGTTGACAGTTCTCATGGTGACAGTGCACACGGTGACAACCCATGCAGACAGTACTCACGGTGACAGTTCTCATGGTTGCAGTACCCATGGTGACAGTGCTCACAGTGATACTGCCCATGGTGGCAGTGCCCATGGTGACAGTGCCCATGGTGACACTGCCCATGATGACAGTGCCCATGGTGAAAGTTCCCACGGCGCCATTGCCTATGGTGACAGTGCTCATGGTAACAGTGCCCATGGTGACAGTGACCATGGTGAGAGTGCTCACACTGATAGTGCCCATGGTGACAGGGCTCATGGTGCCAGTCCGCATTGTGCCAGTACCCATGGCGACAGTGCTCATGGTGACACTGACCACAGTGAGAGTGCTCACTGTGATAGAGCTCACGGTAATAGTGCTCATGGTGACAGTGCAAATGGTGACAATACCCATGGTGACAGTACTCATGTTGAAAATACCCATGGTGGCAGTTCTCATGGTGACAGTGCTCATAATAGCAGTGCCCAAGGTGGCAGTCCTCGTGGTGACAGTGCTAATGGTGACAGTGCTCTTGGTGGCAGTTCCCATGGGGACATTACCGATGGTGACCCTGTGCATTGTTACAGTACCTATGGTAACCGTGCTCACGGTGGTAGTGCACATCGTGACAGTGCCCATGGTGGCAGTTCACCTGGTGACAGTGCTAAATCGTGACAGTGCACATGCTGACAGTGCTCACGGTGATAGTGCCCATGGTGACAGTGCCCACGGTGATAATGGGTATTATTACAGTGTTCATCTTGACAGAGCCCAAGTTGGCAGTGGCCATGGTGACAGTGCCCACAATGACAGTGCCCATGGTAACAGTGCCGACAGTGACAGTGCCCATGGTGACACTTCTCACAGTGAATGTGCCCATGGGGACAGTTACCATGATGAGATTTCTCACGGTGATAGTGCCCGTTGTGACAGTGCTCACACTGACAATGCCCATGGTGCCACTGCCCATAGAGACATTCCGCACGGTCACTTTTCTCACGGTGAAAGTACCTATGGTGACACTGCACCTGGTGGCAGTGCAAAATGGTGACAGTGCCCATGGTGACATTGCTCATAGTGACTTTGCTTACAGTGATAGTCCTTACGGTGACAGTGTGCACAGTGACACTGCACACAGTTGCAGTGTTCATGGTGACAGTGTTCACGGTGATACTTTCCATGGTGATAGTGCCCATGGTGACACTGCACATGGTGGCAGTGAAAAATGGTGACAGTGCCCCTGTTGTCAGTTCTCATGGTGACCGTGCACATGGTGACAACCCGTGCAGACTGTACTCATGGTGACAGTACTCACGGTGACAGTTCTCATGTTTGCAGTATCCATGGTGACAGTGCTCACAGTGATAGTGCCCATGGTGAGAGTGCCCATGATGACAGGGCCCATGGTGCCATTGCCTATGGTGACAGTGCTCATGGTAACAGTGCCCAAGGTGACAGTGACCATGGTGAGAGTGCTCACACTGATGGTGCCCATGGTGACAGTGCTCATGGTGTCTGTCTACATTGTGCCAGTACCCATGGCAACAGTGCTCATGGTGACAGGGACCACAGTGAGAGAGCTCACGGTGAGAGTGCTCACGGTAATAGTGCTCATGGTGACAGTGCAAATGGTGACAATACCATGGTGACAGTACTCATGTTGAAAATACCCATGGTGGCAGTTCTCATAGCGACAGATCTCATGGTGACATTGCTCATAATAGCAGTGCCCAGGTGCCAGTGCTCGTGGTGATGGTGCTAATGGTGACAGTGCTCTTGGTGGCAGTTCCCATCGGGACAATACTGATGGTGACACTGTGCATTGTTACAGTGCCCATGGTAACCGTGTTCACGGTGATAGTGCACATCGTGACAGTGCCCATGGTGGTAGTTCACCTGGTGACAGTGCTAAATAGTGACAGTGCACATGCTGACAGTGCTCACGGTGATAGTGCCCATGGTGACAGTGCACACGGTCATAATGGGCATTGTTACAGAGTTCATGGTGACAGCACACGGTGGCAGTGGCCATGGAGACAGTGCCCACAATGACAGTGCCCATGGTGACAGTGCCGACAGTGACAATGCCCATGGTGACACTTCTCATGGTGACAGTGCCCATGGGGACAGTTAGCATGGTGAGATTTCTAATGGTGATAGTGCCCGTTGTGCCAGTGCTCACAGTAACAATGCCCATGGGGCCAGTGCCCATAGAGTCATTCCGCACGGTCACATTTCTCACGGTGAAAGTGCCTATGGTGATATTAACCATGGTGACACTGCACATGGTGGCAGAGCAAAATGGTGACAGTGCCCATGGTGACATTGCTCATGGTGACTTTGCTTACGGTGATAGTCCTTACAGTGACAGTACGCATGGTGACACTGCACACAGTGACAGTGTTCATGGTGAAAGTGTTCACGGTGATAGTTCCCATGGTGAGATTGTCCTGGTAACAGTGCCCATAGTCACAATTCTCATGGTGTAGTGCTCACAGTGACAGTGCCCATGGTGTCATGCCCATGGTGACAGTGCTCATGGTGACAGTGCTCATGTTGGCAGAGCCATAAATAAGAGTGCTCATTGTGGCAGTGCTCATGGTGTCCGTGCTCATGGTGACAGTGCCCATGATTACAGTGTTTATGGTGATAGATGTCACGGTGTCAGTGCCCACGCGGAGAGTGCCAAGGCTGACAAAGCCCAGGGTGATACTTCCCATTGTGACAGTGCCCACGGTGACAGTGCCCATGGTGACAGGACCCAGTGTGACAAGGCGCATGGTGACAGTGCTCACGGTGACAGTGCCCATGGTGACAGTGCTGATGGTGAGAGTGCCAATAGTGACAGTGCTCATGGTGAAACTGCCCACAGAGACATCGCCCATGGTGATAGTGTTCATGGTGACAACCCCACGGTGACAGTGCCAATGTTGATAGTCCCAGTGGTGACAGGTCTTACACTGAATGTGACCATGGTGTCTGTGCTCATGGTGACAGTGCTCAAGGTTATAGTCTCCATGTTGACAGTGCCGATGGTGACAATTCTCACGGTGACAGGGCCTATGGTGAAAATTCTCATAGTGACAGTGTTCACGGTGACAGTGCCCATGGTGCTATTACCCATGGTGACAGTTCTCATAGTGAAACTGCCCATGTTGACACTGCCCATGGTGGCAGTGCAAAATGGTGACAGTGCCCATGGTGATATTGGTCATGGTGACATTGCTTATGGTGATAGTGTGTATGGTGAAACTGCACACAGTGACATTGCTCATGGTGACAGTGTTCATGGCGTTAGTTCCTATGGTGAATGTGACCATGGGGACAGTGCCCATAGTCACAATTCTCATGGGGTAGTGCTCACGGTGACAGTGCCCATGGTGACAATACACAGGGTGACAGTATTCATGGTGACATTGCTCATGGTGAGAGTGCCCATGTTCACAACTGTCACGGTGATAGTTCCCATGGTGACAATACCCAGGGTAACAGAGCTGATGGTAAAAGTGTTCACGGTGACAGTGCCCATGGTGACAGTACCTAAGGTGACAATTCCCATGGTGAGACTGCTCATAGACAGTGCCCATGGTGACAATACCCAGCGTGTCCTGTCCATGGTGACAGTGATCATGGTGACACATCTCATGAGGACAGTGCCATAAGTGACAGTGCTCATGGTGACAGTGCCCATGGTGACAGTGCCTATGGTGATAGATATCATGGTGGCTGTGCCCAGGGAGACATTGCCCACGCTGACAAGACCCATGGTGATACTTCCCATTGTGACAGTGCCATCGGTGGCAGAGCCCATGGTGACAGTGCCCAAGATCACAGAGCCCATGGTGAGAGTGCTAACGGTGACTGTGCCCATGGTGACAGCACCCAGTGTGAAAATGCCCATTGTGACAGTGCTCACGGTGACCATGCCAATGGTGATAGTGCCAATAGTGAGAGTGCTCACGGTGACACTGCCCATGGACACACTGCCCATTGTGATAGTGCCCATCATGACAACCCCTCGGAGGCAGTGCCAATGGTGAGAGTCCCCGTGGTGACAGTTCTCATGGTGAAAGTGATCCTTTTGAAATTGCTCATGGTGACAGTGCTCATGGTGACAGTGCTCAAGGTGATAGTCTCCATGTTGACAGTGTGCATGGTGACTGTTCTCACGGTGACAGTGCCTATGGTGATTATGCTCTTAGTGACAGTGCTCATGGTGACAGTGCCCATGGTGACAGTGACCACGGTGACTGTTCTCACCGTGGTAGTGCCCATGGTGACAGTGTTCATGATGACAGTCCGCATTAAGGCTGTGCCCGTGGTGACATTGCTAATGGTGATAATTCTCACGGTGATAGTACGCACGTTGAAAATGACAAAGGTGACAACACCCAGGTGATAATAATCATGGTGAAAGTGCCCATGGTGGCAGTTCTCATACTGACAGTTCTTGTGACAGTGCTCATGGTGGCAGTGCTCGTGGTGACAGTGCTCTTGGTGACAGTGCTCATGGTGGCAGTGCCCATGGTGAGACTACCGATGGTGACCCTGCCCATGGTGACAGTGCACATGGTCATGGTGCCTCTGGTGGCAGTGCAATATAGTGAGAATGCCCATGATGATATTGCTCATGGTGATAGTGCCCATGGTGAGAGTGCCCATGGTTCCAGTGCTCATGGTGACAGTGCCCATTGTGACAGTGCCCTTGGTGACAGTGCACACCATGAGAGTGCCCATGGTGTCTGTGCCCATGGTGACAGTTCTTATCATGAGAGTGTTCACGGTAGCAGTGTTCATGGTAATAGTGCTCACGGAGGCATTGCCCACAATGAGAGTGCCCACGGTGAGAATACTGACTGTGACAGTGCCCATGATGACTTTTCTCTCTGTGACAGTGCCCTTGGGGACAGTTAGCACGGTGAGATTTCTCACAGTGATAGTGCACATTGTTTCAGTGCTCATAGTGACAAGACCCTAGGCGCCAGTGCCCATCATGGCATTGCTCATGGTGATATTTCTCACGGTGACAGTGCCCATGGTGATATTACCCATGGTGACAGTACTCAGTGATCAAGTGCTCATGGTGACATGGCATAAGGTGATAATGCTCACGGTGGCAGTGCAAAATGGTGACAGTGCCCATGGGGACATTGCTCATAGTGACTTTGCTTACAGTGATAGTCCTTACGGTGACACTGTGCATAGTGACACTGCACACAGTTGCAGTGTTCATGGTGACAGTGTTCACGGTGATACTTTCCATGGTGATAGTGCCCATGGTGACACTGCACATGGTGGCAGTGAAAAATGGTGACAGTGCCCCTGTTGTCAGTTCTCATGGTGACTGTGCACATGGTGACAACCCGTGCAGACTGTACTCATGGTGACAGTACTCACGGTGACAGTTCCCATGTTTGCAGTATCCATGGTGACAGTGCTCACAGTGATAGTGCCCATGGTGAGAGTGCCCATGATGACAGGGCCCATGGTGCCATTGCCTATGGTGACAGTGCTCATGGTAACAGTGCCCAAGGTGACAGTGACCATGGTGAGAGTGCTCACACTGATGGTGCCCATGGTGACAGTGCTCATGGTGTCTGTCTACATTGTGCCAGTACCCATGGCAACAGTGCTCATGGTGACAGGGACCACAGTGAGAGAGCTCACGGTGAGAGTGCTCACGGTAATAGTGCTCATGGTGACAGTGCAAATGGTGACAATACCATGGTGACAGTACTCATGTTGAAAATACCCATGGTGGCAGTTCTCATAGCGACAGATCTCATGGTGACATTGCTCATAATAGCAGTGCCCAGGTGCCAGTGCTCGTGGTGACGGTGCTAATGGTGACAGTGCTCTTGGTGGCAGTTCCCATCGGGACAATACTGATGGTGACACTGTGCATTGTTACAGTGCCCATGGTAACCGTGTTCACGGTGATAGTGCACATCGTGACAGTGCCCATGGTGGTAGTTCACCTGGTGACAGTGCTAAATAGTTACAGTGCACATGCTGACAGTGCTCACGGTGATAGTGCCCATGGTGACAGTGCACACGGTCATAATGGGCATTGTTACAGAGTTCATGGTGACAGCACACGGTGGCAGTGGCCATGGAGACAGTGCCCACAATGACAGTGCCCATGGTGACAGTGCCAACAGTGACAGTGCCCATGGTGACACTTCTCATGGTGACAGTGCCCATGGGGACAGTTAGCATGGTGAGATTTCTAACGGTGATAGTGCCCGTTGTGCCAGTGCTCACAGTAACAATGCCCATGGGGCCAGTGCCCATAGAGTCATTCCGCACGGTCATATTTCTCACGGTGAAAGTGCCTATGGTGATCTTAACCATGGTGACACTGCACATGGTGGCAGAGCAAAATGGCGACAGTGCCCATGGTGACATTGCTCATGGTGACTTTGCTTACGGTGATAGTCCTTACAGTGACAGTACGCATGGTGACACTGCACACAGTGACAGTGTTCATGGTGAAAGTGTTCACGGTGATAGTTCCCATGGTGAGATTGTCCTGGTAACAGTGCCCATAGTCACAATTCTCATGGTGTAGTGCTCACAGTGACAGTGCCCATGGTGTCATGCCCATGGTGACAGTGCTCATGGTGACAGTGCTCATGTTGGCAGAGCCATAAATAAGAGTGCCCATTGTGGCAGTGCTCATGGTGTCCGTGCTCATGGTGACAGTGCCCATGATTACAGTGTTTATGGTGATAGATGTCACGGTGTCAGTGCCCACACGGAGAGTGCCAAGGCTGACAAAGCCCAGGGTGATACTTCCCATTGGGACAGTGCCCACGGTGACAGTGCCCATGGTGACAGCACCCAGTGTGACAAGGCGCATGGTGACAGTGCTCACGGTGACAGTGCCCATGGTGACAGTGCCGATGGTGAGAGTGCCAATAGTGACAGTGCTCATGGTGAAACTGCCCACAGAGACATCGCCCATGGTGATAGTGTTCATGGTGACAACCCCACGGTGACAGTGCCAATGTTGATAGTCCCAGTGGTGACAGGTCTTACATTGAATGTGACCATGGTGTCTGTGCTCATGGTGACAGTGCTCAAGGTTATAGTCTCCATGTTGACAGTGCCGATGGTGACAATTCTCACGGTGACAGGGCCTATGGTGAAAATTCTCATAGTGACAGTGTTCACGGTGACAGTGCCCATGGTGCTATTGCCCATGGTGACAGTTCTCATAGTGAAACTGCCCATGTTGACACTGCCCATGGTGGCAGTGCAAAATGGTGACAGTGCCCATGGTGATATTGCTCATGGTGACATTGCTTATGGTGATAGTGTGTATGGTGAAACTGCACACAGTGACATTGCTCATGGTGACAGTGTTCATGGCGTTAGTTCCTATGGTGAATGTGACCATGGGGACAGTGCCCATAGTCACAATTCTCATGGTGTAGTGCTCACGGTGACAGTGCCCATGGTGACAATACACAGGGTGACAGTATTCATGGTGACATTGCTCATGGTGAGAGTGCCCATGTTCACAACTGTCACGGTGATAGTTCCCATGGTGACAATACCCAGGGTAACAGAGCTGATGGTAAAAGTGTTCACGGTGACAGTGCCCATGGTGACAGTACCTAAGGTGACAATTCCCATGGTGAGACTGCTCATAGACAGTGCCCATGGTGACAATACCCAGCGTGTCCTGTCCATGGTGACAGAGATCATGGTGACACATCTCATGAGGACAGTGCCATAAGTGACAGTGCTCATTGTGGCAGTGCTCATGGTGACAGTGCCCATGGTGACAGTGCCTATGGTGATAGATATCATGGTGGCTGTGCCCAGGGAGACATTGCCCACGCTGACAAGACCCATGGTGATACTTCCCATTGTGACAGTGCCATCGGTGGCAGAGCCCATGGTGACAGTGCCCAAGATCACAGAGCCCATGGTGAGAGTGCTAACGGTGACTGTGCCCATGGTGGCAGCACCCAGTGTGAAAATGCCCATTGTGACAGTGCTCACGGTGACCATGCCAATGGTGATAGTGCCAATAGTGAGAGTGCTCACGGTGACACTGCCCATGGACACACTGCCCATTGTGATAGTGCCCATCATGACAACCCCTCGGAGGCAGTGCCAATGGTGAGAGTCCCCGTGGTGACAGTTCTCATGGTGAAAGTGATCCTTTTGAAATTGCTCATGGTGACAGTGCTCATGGTGACAGTGCTCAAGGTGATAGTCTCCATGTTGACAGTGTGCATGGTGACTGTTCTCACGGTGACAGTGCCTATGGTGATTATGCTCTTAGTGACAGTGCTCATGGTGACAGTGCCCATGGTGACAGTGACCACGGTGACTGTTCTCACCGTGGTAGTGCCCATGGTGACAGTGTTCATGATGACAGTCCGCATTAAGGCTGTGCCCGTGGTGACATTGCTAATGGTGATAATTCTCACGGTGATAGTACGCACGTTGAAAATGACAAAGGTGACAACACCCAGGTGATAATAATCATGGTGAAAGTGCCCATGGTGGCAGTTCTCATACTGACAGTTCTTGTGACAGTGCTCATGGTGGCAGTGCTCGTGGTGACAGTGCTCTTGGTGACAGTGCTCATGGTGGCAGTGCCCATGGTGAGACTACCGATGGTGACCCTGCCCATGGTGACAGTGCACATGGTCATGGTGCCTCTGGTGGCAGTGCAATATAGTGAGAATGCCCATGATGATATTGCTCATGGTGATAGTGCCCATGGTGAGAGTGCCCATGGTTCCAGTGCTCATGGTGACAGTGCCCATTGTGACAGTGCCCTTGGTGACAGTGCACACCATGAGAGTGCCCATGGTGTCTGTGCCCATGGTGACAGTTCTTATCATGAGAGTGTTCACGGTAGCAGTGTTCATGGTAATAGTGCTCACGGAGGCATTGCCCACAATGAGAGTGCCCACGGTGAGAATACTGACTGTGACAGTGCCCATGATGACTTTTCTCTCTGTGACAGTGCCCTTGGGGACATAGCACGGTGAGATTTCTCACAGTGATAGTGCACATTGTTTCAGTGCTCATAGTGACAAGACCCTAGGCGCCAGTGCCCATCATGGCATTGCTCACGGTGATATTTCTCACGGTGACAGTGCCCATGGTGATATTACCCATGGTGACAGTACTCAGTGATCAAGTGCTCATGGTGACATGGCATAAGGTGATAATGCTCACGGTGGCAGTGCAAAATGGTGACAGTGCCCATGGGAACATTGCTTAATGTGATAGTCCTTGTGGTGACATTGTGCATGGTGACATTGCCCACCATGACAGTGCTCTTGTTGACAGTGCTCATGGTGATAGTGCCAATGTTGGAAGTGCCCATCGTGAAAGTGTCCATGGTGACAGTTCTTATGATGAGAGTGGTCAGAGTGGCAGTGCTCATGGTGAAAGTGCCCATGGTGACACAGCCCACGGTGACAGTGTCCATAGTTATAGTGTCCATGGTGACAGTACTAACAGTGAAATTGTCCATGGGGACACTGCCCATGGTGAAAGTGCCCATGGTCACAACACTCATGGTGATAGTGCTCACGGTGAGAGTGGCCATGGTGACAGTGACCACGGTGACAGTTCTAATGGTGATACTGCCCATGATGACAGTGCTCATGGTGACAGTCCACATTGTACCAGTGCCCAAGGTGACAGTGCTCATGGTGACAGTGCCCAAAGTCACAATACCCATGGTGACAGTGCCCAGGCTGACAGTTCTCAAGGTGATAGTGCCCATGGTGACAGTGCACATGGTGATACAGAGAATGGGGACAGTGCTTATGGTGACAGTGGTCATGGTTGCAGTACCCATGGTGATAGTGCTGAAACTGACAGTGCCCTTGGGGATAGTGCCCATGGTGAGTGTGCTCGTGTTAATTGTGTCCATGGTGGCAGTTCCCATTGTGAAAGTGCTCATGATGACAGTGCCCATGTGGGTAGTTCCCATGGTGACAGTGCTCATGGTGATAGTGACCATGTTAACAGTGCACATGGTGGCTGTGCCCTTGGTGACAGTGCCCATGATGACAGTATTCATGGTGACAGTGCTCACGGTGATAAGGCCAATGTGGCAGTGCACATGGTGGTAGTGCACATGGTGGCAGTGAAAAATGGGGACAGTTCCCATGCTGACAGTTCTCATTGTGACAATGCACACGGTCACAACCGATGCTGACACTGCTCATGGTAGCTATACCCTTGGTGACAGTGCTCAGAGTGATAGTGCCCATGGTGGCAGTGTCCATGGTGACACTGCCCATGGTGACAATGCCCATGATGACAGTGCCCATGGAGTCAGTGCCCACGGAGCCATTGCCTATGGTAACAGTGCTCACAGTGACAGTACCCATGGTAACAGTGACCATGGTGAGAGTGCTCATGGTGATAGTGTCTATGGTGACAGATCACACTGTGACAGTCCGCATTGTGCCAGTACCAATAGTGACAGTGCCCATGGTGACATTGACCACGGTGAGAGTGATCACGGTGCTAGTGCTCACAGTAATAGTGCTCATGGTGACAGTGCCGACAGTGAAGGTGCTCACGGTGACAGTGCCTCTGGTGATAGTGCCCATGGTGAGAGTCCGCCCATTGATAGTGCCCATGGTGGCAGTTCCCATTGTGAAAATGCTCATGATGACATTGCCCATGTTGGTAGTCCCCATGGTGACAGTGCTCACGGTGATAGTGACCTTGGTAACTGTGCACATGGTGGCCGTGCCCTTGGTGACAGTGCCAATGATGACAGTACTCATGGTGACAGTTCTCACGGTGATAGTGCCCATGGTGATATTGCACATGGTGGCAGTGAAAAATGGTGACAGTGCCCATGTTGACAGTTCTCATGGTGACAGTGCACACGGTGACAACCCATGCAGACAGTACTCACGGTGACAGTTCTCATGGTTGCAGTACCCATGGTGACAGTGCTCACAGTGATACTGCCCATGGTGGCAGTGCCCATGGTGACAGTGCCCATGGTGACACTGCCCATGATGACAGTGCCCATGGTGAAAGTTCCCACGGCGCCATTGCCTATGGTGACAGTGCTCATGGTAACAGTGCCCATGGTGACAGTGGCCATGGTGAGAGTGCTCACACTGATAGTGCCCATGGTGACAGGGCTCATGGTGCCAGTCCGCATTGTGCCAGTACCCATGGCGACAGTGCTCATGGTGACACTGACCACAGTGAGAGTGCTCACTGTGATAGAGCTCACGGTAATAGTGCTCATGGTGACAGTGCAAATGGTGACAATACCCATGGTGACAGTACTCATGTTGAAAATACCCATGGTGGCAGTTCTCATGGTGACAGTGCTCATAATAGCAGTGCCCAAGGTGGCAGTCCTCGTGGTGACAGTGCTAATGGTGACAGTGCTCTTGGTGGCAGTTCCCATGGGGACATTACCGATGGTGACCCTGTGCATTGTTACAGTGCCCATGGTAACCGTGCTCACGGTGGTAGTGCACATCGTGACAGTGCCCATGGTGGCAGTTCACCTGGTGACAGTGCTAAATCGTGACAGTGCACATGCTGACAGTGCTCACGGTGATAGTGCCCATGGTGACAGTGCCCACGGTGATAATGGGTATTATTACAGTGTTCATCTTGACAGAGCCCAAGGTGGCAGTGGCCATGGTGACAGTGCCCACAATGACAGTGCCCATGGTAACAGTGCCGACAGTGACAGTGCCCATGGTGACACTTCTCACAGTGAATGTGCCCATGGGGACAGTTACCATGATGAGATTTCTCACGGTGATAGTGCCCGTTGTGACAGTGCTCACACTGACAATGCCCATGGTGCCACTGCCCATAGAGACATTCCGCACGGTCACTTTTCTCACGGTGAAAGTACCTATGGTGACACTGCACCTGGTGGCAGTGCAAAATGGTGACAGTGCCCATGGTGACATTGCTCATAGTGACTTTGCTTACAGTGATAGTCCTTACGGTGACAGTGTGCACGGTGACACTGCACACAGTTGCAGTGTTCATGGTGACAGTGTTCACGGTGATACTTTCCATGGTGATAGTGCCCATGGTGACACTGCACATGGTGGCAGTGAAAAATGGTGACAGTGCCCCTGTTGTCAGTTCTCATGGTGACCGTGCACATGGTGACAACCCGTGCAGACTGTACTCATGGTGACAGTACTCACGGTGACAGTTCTCATGTTTGCAGTATCCATGGTGACAGTGCTCACAGTGATAGTGCCCATGGTGAGAGTGCCCATGATGACAGGGCCCATGGTGCCATTGCCTATGGTGACAGTGCTCATGGTAACAGTGCCCAAGGTGACAGTGACCATGGTGAGAGTGCTCACACTGATGGTGCCCATGGTGACAGTGCTCATGGTGTCTGTCTACATTGTGCCAGTACCCATGGCAACAGTGCTCATGGTGACAGGGACCACAGTGAGAGAGCTCACGGTGAGAGTGCTCACGGTAATAGTGCTCATGGTGACAGTGCAAATGGTGACAATACCATGGTGACAGTACTCATGTTGAAAATACCCATGGTGGCAGTTCTCATAGCGACAGATCTCATGGTGACATTGCTCATAATAGCAGTGCCCAGGTGCCAGTGCTCGTGGTGACGGTGCTAATGGTGACAGTGCTCTTGGTGGCAGTTCCCATCGGGACAATACTGATGGTGACACTGTGCATTGTTACAGTGCCCATGGTAACCGTGTTCACGGTGATAGTGCACATCGTGACAGTGCCCATGGTGGTAGTTCACCTGGTGACAGTGCTAAATAGTGACAGTGCACATGCTGACAGTGCTCACGGTGATAGTGCCCATGGTGACAGTGCACACGGTGATAATGGGCATTCTTACAGAGTTCATGGTGACAGCACACGGTGGCAGTGGCCATGGAGACAGTGCCCACAATGACAGTGCCCATGGTGACAGTGCCGACAGTGACAGTGCCCATGGTGACACTTCTCATGGTGACAGTGCCCATGGGGACAGTTAGCATGGTGAGATTTCTCACGGTGATAGTGCCCGTTGTGACAGTGCTCACAGTGACAATGCCCATGGTGCCAGTGCCCATAGAGACATTCCGCACGGTCACATTTCTCACGGTGAAAGTGCCTATGGTGATATTAACCATGGTGACACTGCACATGGTGGCAGAGCAAAATGGTGACAGTGCCCATGGTGACATTGCTCATGGTGACTTTGCTTACGGTGATAGTCCTTACAGTGACAGTACGCATGGTGACACTGCACACAGTGACAGTGTTCATGGTGAAAGTGTTCACGGTGATAGTTCCCATGGTGAGATTGTCCTGGTAACAGTGCCCATAGTCACAATTCTCATGGTGTAGTGCTCACAGTGACAGTGCCCATGGTGTCATGCCCATGGTGACAGTGCTCATGGTGACAGTGCTCATGTTGGCAGAGCCATAAATAAGAGTGCTCATTGTGGCAGTGCTCATGGTGTCCGTGCTCATGGTGACAGTGCCCATGATTACAGTGTTTATGGTGATAGATGTCACGGTGTCAGTGCCCACGCGGAGAGTGCCAAGGCTGACAAAGCCCAGGGTGATACTTCCCATTGTGACAGTGCCCACGGTGACAGTGCCCATGGTGACAGCACCCAGTGTGACAAGGCGCATGGTGACAGTGCTCACGGTGACAGTGCCCATGGTGACAGTGCCGATGGTGAGAGTGCCAATAGTGACAGTGCTCATGGTGAAACTGCCCACAGAGACATCGCCCATGGTGATAGTGTTCATGGTGACAACCCCACGGTGACAGTGCCAATGTTGATAGTCCCAGTGGTGACAGGTCTTACACTGAATGTGACCATGGTGTCTGTGCTCATGGTGACAGTGCTCAAGGTTATAGTCTCCATGTTGACAGTGCCGATGGTGACAATTCTCACGGTGACAGGGCCTATGGTGAAAATTCTCATAGTGACAGTGTTCACGGTGACAGTGCCCATGGTGCTATTACCCATGGTGACAGTTCTCATAGTGAAACTGCCCATGTTGACACTGCCCATGGTGGCAGTGCAAAATGGTGACAGTGCCCATGGTGATATTGCTCATGGTGACATTGCTTATGGTGATAGTGTGTATGGTGAAACTGCACACAGTGACATTGCTCATGGTGACAGTGTTCATGGCGTTAGTTCCTATGGTGAATGTGACCATGGGGACAGTGCCCATAGTCACAATTCTCATGGGGTAGTGCTCACGGTGACAGTGCCCATGGTGACAATACACAGGGTGACAGTATTCCTGGTGACATTGCTCATGGTGAGAGTGCCCATGTTCACAACTGTCACGGTGATAGTTCCCATGGTGACAATACCCAGGGTAACAGAGCTGATGGTAAAAGTGTTCACGGTGACAGTGCCCATGGTGACAGTACCTAAGGTGACAATTCCCATGGTGAGACTGCTCATAGACAGTGCCCATGGTGACAATACCCAGCGTGTCCTGTCCATGGTGACAGTGATCATGGTGACACATCTCATGAGGACAGTGCCATAAGTGACAGTGCTCATGGTGACAGTGCCCATGGTGACAGTGCCTATGGTGATAGATATCATGGTGGCTGTGCCCAGGGAGACATTGCCCACGCTGACAAGACCCATGGTGATACTTCCCATTGTGACAGTGCCATCGGTGGCAGATCCCATGGTGACAGTGCCCAAGATCACAGAGCCCATGGTGAGAGTGCTAACGGTGACTGTGCCCATGGTGACAGCACCCAGTGTGAAAATGCCCATTGTGACAGTGCTCACGGTGACCATGCCAATGGTGATAGTGCCAATAGTGAGAGTGCTCACGGTGACACTGCCCATGGACACACTGCCCATTGTGATAGTGCCCATCATGACAACCCCTCGGAGGCAGTGCCAATGGTGAGAGTCCCCGTGGTGACAGTTCTCATGGTGAAAGTGATCCTTTTGAAATTGCTCATGGTGACAGTGCTCATGGTGACAGTGCTCAAGGTGATAGTCTCCATGTTGACAGTGTGCATGGTGACTGTTCTCACGGTGACAGTGCCTATGGTGATTATGCTCTTAGTGACAGTGCTCATGGTGACAGTGCCCATGGTGACAGTGACCACGGTGACTGTTCTCACCGTGGTAGTGCCCATGGTGACAGTGTTCATGATGACAGTCCGCATTAAGGCTGTGCCCGTGGTGACATTGCTAATGGTGATAATTCTCACGGTGATAGTACGCACGTTGAAAATGACAAAGGTGACAACACCCAGGTGATAATAATCATGGTGAAAGTGCCCATGGTGGCAGTTCTCATACTGACAGTTCTTGTGACAGTGCTCATGGTGGCAGTGCTCGTGGTGACAGTGCTCTTGGTGACAGTGCTCATGGTGGCAGTGCCCATGGTGAGACTACCGATGGTGACCCTGCCCATGGTGACAGTGCACATGGTCATGGTGCCTCTGGTGGCAGTGCAATATAGTGAGAATGCCCATGATGATATTGCTCATGGTGATAGTGCCCATGGTGAGAGTGCCCATGGTTCCAGTGCTCATGGTGACAGTGCCCATTGTGACAGTGCCCTTGGTGACAGTGCACACCATGAGAGTGCCCATGGTGTCTGTGCCCATGGTGACAGTTCTTATCATGAGAGTGTTCACGGTAGCAGTGTTCATGGTAATAGTGCTCACGGAGGCATTGCCCACAATGAGAGTGCCCACGGTGAGAATACTGACTGTGACAGTGCCCATGATGACTTTTCTCTCTGTGACAGTGCCCTTGGGGACAGTTAGCACGGTGAGATTTCTCACAGTGATAGTGCACATTGTTTCAGTGCTCATAGTGACAAGACCCTAGGCGCCAGTGCCCATCATGGCATTGCTCACGGTGATATTTCTCACGGTGACAGTGCCCATGGTGATATTACCCATGGTGACATTGCTTATGGTGATAGTGTGTATGGTGAAACTGCACACAGTGACATTGCTCATGGTGACAGTGTTCACGGCGTTAGTTCCTATGGTGAATGTGACCATGGGGACAGTGCCCATAGTCACAATTCTCATGGTGTAGTGCTCACGGTGACAGTGCCCATGGTGACAATACACAGGGTGACAGTATTCATGGTGACATTGCTCATGGTGAGAGTGCCCATGTTCACAACTGTCACGGTGATAGTTCCCATGGTGACAATACCCAGGGTAACAGAGCTGATGGTAAAAGTGTTCACGGTGACAGTGCCCATGGTGACAGTACCTAAGGTGACAATTCCCATGGTGAGACTGCTCATAGACAGTGCCCATGGTGACAATACCCAGCGTGTCCTGTCCATGGTGACAGTGATCATGGTGACACATCTCATGAGGACAGTGCCATAAGTGACAGTGCTCATTGTGGCAGTGCTCATGGTGACAGTGCCCATGGTGACAGTGCCTATGGTGATAGATATCATGGTGGCTGTGCCCAGGGAGACATTGCCCACGCTGACAAGACCCATGGTGATACTTCCCATTGTGACAGTGCCATCGGTGGCAGAGCCCATGGTGACAGTGCCCAAGATCACAGAGCCCATGGTGAGAGTGCTAACGGTGACTGTGCCCATGGTGACAGCACCCAGTGTGAAAATGCCCATTGTGACAGTGCTCACGGTGACCATGCCAATGGTGATAGTGCCAATAGTGAGAGTGCTCACGGTGACACTGCCCATGGACACACTGCCCATTGTGATAGTGCCCATCATGACAACCCCTCGGAGGCAGTGCCAATGGTGAGAGTCCCCGTGGTGACAGTTCTCATGGTGAAAGTGATCCTTTTGAAATTGCTCATGGTGACAGTGCTCATGGTGACAGTGCTCAAGGTGATAGTCTCCATGTTGACAGTGTGCATGGTGACTGTTCTCACGGTGACAGTGCCTATGGTGATTATGCTCTTAGTGACAGTGCTCATGGTGACAGTGCCCATGGTGACAGTGACCACGGTGACTGTTCTCACCGTGGTAGTGCCCATGGTGACAGTGTTCATGATGACAGTCCGCATTAAGGCTGTGCCCGTGGTGACATTGCTAATGGTGATAATTCTCACGGTGATAGTACGCACGTTGAAAATGACAAAGGTGACAACACCCAGGTGATAATAATCATGGTGAAAGTGCCCATGGTGGCAGTTCTCATACTGACAGTTCTTGTGACAGTGCTCATGGTGGCAGTGCTCGTGGTGACAGTGCTCTTGGTGACAGTGCTCATGGTGGCAGTGCCCATGGTGAGACTACCGATGGTGACCCTGCCCATGGTGACAGTGCACATGGTCATGGTGCCTCTGGTGGCAGTGCAATATAGTGAGAATGCCCATGATGATATTGCTCATGGTGATAGTGCCCATGGTGAGAGTGCCCATGGTTCCAGTGCTCATGGTGACAGTGCCCATTGTGACAGTGCCCTTGGTGACAGTGCACACCATGAGAGTGCCCATGGTGTCTGTGCCCATGGTGACAGTTCTTATCATGAGAGTGTTCACGGTAGCAGTGTTCATGGTAATAGTGCTCACGGAGGCATTGCCCACAATGAGAGTGCCCACGGTGAGAATACTGACTGTGACAGTGCCCATGATGACTTTTCTCTCTGTGACAGTGCCCTTGGGGACATAGCACGGTGAGATTTCTCACAGTGAGAGTGCACATTGTTTCAGTGCTCATAGTGACAAGACCCTAGGCGCCAGTGCCCATCATGGCATTGCTCACGGTGATATTTCTCACGGTGACAGTGCCCATGGTGATATTACCCATGGTGACAGTACTCAGTGATCAAGTGCTCATGGTGACATGGCATAAGGTGATAATGCTCACGGTGGCAGTGCAAAATGGTGACAGTGCCCATGGGGACATTGCTTAATGTGATAGTCCTTGTGGTGACATTGTGCATGGTGACATTGCCCACCATGACAGTGCTCTTGTTGACAGTGCTCATGGTGATAGTGCCAATGTTGGAAGTGCCCATCGTGAAAGTGTCCATGGTGACAGTTCTTATGATGAGAGTGGTCAGAGTGGCAGTGCTCATGGTGAAAGTGCCCATGGTGACAGAGCCCACGGTGACAGTGTCCATAGTTATAGTGTCCATGGTGACAGTACTAACAGTGAAATTGTCCATGGGGACACTGCCCATGGTGAAAGTGCCCATGGTCACAACACTCACGGTGATAGTGCTCACGGTGAGAGTGGCCATGGTGACAGTGACCACGGTGACAGTTCTAATGGTGATACTGCCCATGATGACAGTGCTCATGGTGACAGTCCACATTGTACCAGTGCCCAAGGTGACAGTGCTCATGGTGACAGTGCCCAAAGTCACAATACCCATGGTGACAGTGCCCAGGCTGACAGTTCTCAAGGTGATAGTGCCCATGGTGACAGTGCACATGGTGATACAGAGAATGGAGACAGTGCTTATGGTGACAGTGGTCATGGTTGCAGTACCCATGGTGATAGTGCTGAAACTGACAGTGCCCTTGGGGATAGTGCCCATGGTGAGTGTGCTCGTGTTAATTGTGTCCATGGTGGCAGTTCCCATTGTGAAAGTGCTCATGATGACAGTGCCCATGTGGGTAGTTCCCATGGTGACAGTGCTCATGGTGATAGTGACCATGTTAACAGTGCACATGGTGGCTGTGCCCTTGGTGACAGTGCCCATGATGACAGTATTCATGGTGACAGTGCTCACGGTGATAAGGCCAATGTGGCAGTGCACATGGTGGTAGTGCACATGGTGGCAGTGAAAAATGGGGACAGTTCCCATGCTGACAGTTCTCATTGTGACAATGCACATGGTCACAACCGATGCTGACACTGCTCATGGTAGCTATACCCTTGGTGACAGTGCTCAGAGTGATAGTGCCCATGGTGGCAGTGTCCATGGTGACACTGCCCATGGTGACAATGCCCATGATGACAGTGCCCATGGAGTCAGTGCCCACGGAGCCATTGCCTATGGTAACAGTGCTCACAGTGACAGTACCCATGGTAACAGTGACCATGGTGAGAGTGCTCATGGTGATAGTGTCTATGGTGACAGATCACACTGTGACAGTCCGCATTGTGCCAGTACCAATAGTGACAGTGCCCATGGTGACATTGACCACGGTGAGAGTGATCACGGTGCTAGTGCTCACAGTAATAGTGCTCATGGTGACAGTGCCGACAGTGAAGGTGCTCACGGTGACAGTGCCTCTGGTGATAGTGCCCATGGTGAGAGTCCGCCCATTGATAGTGCCCATGGTGGCAGTTCCCATTGTGAAAATGCTCATGATGACATTGCCCATGTTGGTAGTCCCCATGGTGACAGTGCTCACGGTGATAGTGACCTTGGTAACTGTGCACATGGTGGCCGTGCCCTTGGTGACAGTGCCAATGATGACAGTACTCATGGTGACAGTTCTCACGGTGATAGTGCCCATGGTGATATTGCACATGGTGGCAGTGAAAAATGGTGACAGTGCCCATGTTGACAGTTCTCATGGTGACAGTGCACACGGTGACAACCCATGCAGACAGTACTCACGGTGACAGTTCTCATGGTTGCAGTACCCATGGTGACAGTGCTCACAGTGATACTGCCCATGGTGGCAGTGCCCATGGTGACAGTGCCCATGGTGACACTGCCCATGATGACAGTGCCCATGGTGAAAGTTCCCACGGCGCCATTGCCTATGGTGACAGTGCTCATGGTAACAGTGCCCATGGTGACAGTGACCATGGTGAGAGTGCTCACACTGATAGTGCCCATGGTGACAGGGCTCATGGTGCCAGTCCGCATTGTGCCAGTACCCATGGCGACAGTGCTCATGGTGACACTGACCACAGTGAGAGTGCTCACTGTGATAGAGCTCATGGTAATAGTGCTCATGGTTACAGTGCAAAGGGTGACAATACCCATGGTGACAGTACTCATGTTGAAAATACCCATGGTGGCAGTTCTCATGGTGACAGTGCTCATAATAGCAGTGCCCAAGGTGGCAGTCCTCGTGGTGACAGTGCTAATGGTGACAGTGCTCTTGGTGGCAGTTCCCATGGGGACAGTACCGATGGTGACCCTGTGCATTGTTACAGTGCCCATGGTAACCGTGCTCACGGTGGTAGTGCACATCGTGACAGTGCCCATGGTGGCAGTTCACCTGGTGACAGTGCTAAATCGTGACAGTGCACATGCTGACAGTGCTCACGGTGATAGTGCCCATGGTGACAGTGCCCACGGTGATAATGGGTATTATTACAGTGTTCATCTTGACAGAGCCCAAGGTGGCAGTGGCCATGGTGACAGTGCCCACAATGACAGTGCCCATGGTAACAGTGCCGACAGTGACAGTGCCCATGGTGACACTTCTCACAGTGAATGTGCCCATGGGGACAGTTACCATGATGAGATTTCTCACGGTGATAGTGCCCGTTGTGACAGTGCTCACACTGACAATGCCCATGGTGCCACTGCCCATAGAGACATTCCGCACGGTCACTTTTCTCACGGTGAATGTACCTATGGTGACACTGCACCTGGTGGCAGTGCAAAATGGTGACAGTGCCCATGGTGACATTGCTCATAGTGACTTTGCTTACAGTGATAGTCCTTACGGTGACAGTGTGCATGGTGACACTGCACACAGTTGCAGTGTTCATGGTGACAGTGTTCACGGTGATACTTTCCATGGTGATAGTGCCCATGGTGACACTGCACATGGTGGCAGTGAAAAATGGTGACAGTGCCCCTGTTGTCAGTTCTCATGGTGACCGTGCACATGGTGACAACCCGTGCAGACTGTACTCATGGTGACAGTACTCACGGTGACAGTTCTCATGTTTGCAGTATCCATGGTGACAGTGCTCACAGTGATAGTGCCCATGGTGAGAGTGCCCATGATGACAGGGCCCATGGTGCCATTGCCTATGGTGACAGTGCTCATGGTAACAGTGCCCAAGGTGACAGTGACCATGGTGAGAGTGCTCACACTGATGGTGCCCATGGTGACAGTGCTCATGGTGTCTGTCTACATTGTGCCAGTACCCATGGCAACAGTGCTCATGGTGACAGGGACCACAGTGAGAGAGCTCACGGTGAGAGTGCTCACGGTAATAGTGCTCATGGTGACAGTGCAAATGGTGACAATACCATGGTGACAGTACTCATGTTGAAAATACCCATGGTGGCAGTTCTCATAGCGACAGATCTCATGGTGACATTGCTCATAATAGCAGTGCCCAGGTGCCAGTGCTCGTGGTGATGGTGCTAATGGTGACAGTGCTCTTGGTGGCAGTTCCCATCGGGACAATACTGATGGTGACACTGTGCATTGTTACAGTGCCCATGGTAACCGTGTTCACGGTGATAGTGCACATCGTGACAGTGCCCATGGTGGTAGTTCACCTGGTGACAGTGCTAAATAGTGACAGTGCTCACGGTGATAGTGCCCATGGTGACAGTGCACACGGTCATAATGGGCATTGTTACAGAGTTCATGGTGACAGCACACGGTGGCAGTGGCCATGGAGACAGTGCCCACAATGACAGTGCCCATGGTGACAGTGCTGACAGTGACAGTGCCCATGGTGACACTTCTCATGGTGACAGTGCCCATGGGGACAGTTAGCATGGTGAGATTTCTAACGGTGATAGTGCCCGTTGTGCCAGTGCTCACAGTAACAATGCCCATGGGGCCAGTGCCCATAGAGTCATTCCGCACGGTCACATTTCTCACGGTGAAAGTGCCTATGGTGATATTAACCATGGTGACACTGCACATGGTGGCAGAGCAAAATGGTGACAGTGCCCATGGTGACATTGCTCATGGTGACTTTGCTTACGGTGATAGTCCTTACAGTGACAGTACGCATGGTGACACTGCACACAGTGACAGTGTTCATGGTGAAAGTGTTCACGGTGATAGTTCCCATGGTGAGATTGTCCTGGTAACAGTGCCCATAGTCACAATTCTCATGGTGTAGTGCTCACAGTGACAGTGCCCATGGTGTCATGCCCATGGTGACAGTGCTCATGGTGACAGTGCTCATGTTGGCAGAGCCATAAATAAGAGTGCTCATTGTGGCAGTGCTCATGGTGTCTGTGCTCATGGTGACAGTGCCCATGATTACAGTGTTTATGGTGATAGATGTCACGGTGTCAGTGCCCACGCGGAGAGTGCCAAGGCTGACAAAGCCCAGGGTGATACTTCCCATTGTGACAGTGCCCACGGTGACAGTGCCCATGGTGACAGCACCCAGTGTGACAAGGCGCATGGTGACAGTGCTCACGGTGACAGTGCCCATGGTGACAGTGCCGATGGTGAGAGTGCCAATAGTGACAGTGCTCATGGTGAAACTGCCCACAGAGACATCGCCCATGGTGATAGTGTTCATGGTGACAACCCCACGGTGACAGTGCCAATGTTGATAGTCCCAGTGGTGACAGGTCTTACATTGAATGTGACCATGGTGTCTGTGCTCATGGTGACAGTGCTCAAGGTTATAGTCTCCATGTTGACAGTGCCGATGGTGACAATTCTCACGGTGACAGGGCCTGTGGTGAAAATTCTCATAGTGACAGTGTTCACGGTGACAGTGCCCATGGTGCTATTACCCATGGTGACAGTTCTCATAGTGAAACTGCCCATGTTGACACTGCCCATGGTGGCAGTGCAAAATGGTGACAGTGCCCATGGTGATATTGCTCATGGTGACATTGCTTATGGTGATAGTGTGTATGGTGAAACTGCACACAGTGACTTTGCTCATGGTGACAGTGTTCATGGCGTTAGTTCCTATGGTGAATGTGACCATGGGGACAGTGCCCATAGTCACAATTCTCATGGGGTAGTGCTCACGGTGACAGTGCCCATGGCGACAATACACAGGGTGACAGTATTCCTGGTGACATTGCTCATGGTGAGAGTGCCCATGTTCACAACTGTCACGGTGATAGTTCCCATGGTGACAATACCCAGGGTAACAGAGCTGATGGTAAAAGTGTTCACGGTGACAGTGCCCATGGTGACAGTACCTAAGGTGACAATTCCCATGGTGAGACTGCTCATAGACAGTGCCCATGGTGACAATACCCAGCGTGTCCTGTCCATGGTGACAGTGATCATGGTGACACATCTCATGAGGACAGTGCCATAAGTGACAGTGCTCATTGTGGCAGTGCTCATGGTGACAGTGCCCATGGTGACAGTGCCTATGGTGATAGATATCATGGTGGCTGTGCCCAGGGAGACATTGCCCACGCTGACAAGACCCATGGTGATACTTCCCATTGTGACAGTGCCATCGGTGGCAGAGCCCATGGTGACAGTGCCCAAGATCACAGAGCCCATGGTGCGAGTGCTAACGGTGACTGTGCCCATGGTGACAGCACCCAGTGTGACAATGCCCATTGTGACAGTGCTCACGGTGACCATGCCAATGGTGATAGTGCCAATAGTGAGAGTGCTCACGGTGACACTGCCCATGGACACACTGCCCATTGTGATAGTGCCCATCATGACAACCCCTCGGAGGCAGTGCCAATGGTGAGAGTCCCCGTGGTGACAGTTCTCATGGTGAAAGTGATCCTTTTGAAATTGCTCATGGTGACAGTGCTCATGGTGACAGTGCTCAAGGTGATAGTCTCCATGTTGACAGTGTGCATGGTGACTGTTCTCACGGTGACAGTGCCTATGGTGATTATGCTCTTAGTGACAGTGCTCATGGTGACAGTGCCCATGGTGACAGTGACCACGGTGACTGTTCTCACCGTGGTAGTGCCCATGGTGACAGTGTTCATGATGACAGTCCGCATTAAGGCTGTGCCCGTGGTGACATTGCTAATGGTGATAATTCTCACGGTGATAGTACGCACGTTGAAAATGACAAAGGTGACAACACCCAGGTGATAATAATCATGGTGAAAGTGCCCATGGTGGCAGTTCTCATACTGACAGTTCTTGTGACAGTGCTCATGGTGGCAGTGCTCGTGGTGACAGTGCTCTTGGTGACAGTGCTCATGGTGGCAGTGCCCATGGTGAGACTACCGATGGTGACCCTGCCCATGGTGACAGTGCACATGGTCATGGTGCCTCTGGTGGCAGTGCAATATAGTGAGAATGCCCATGATGATATTGCTCATGGTGATAGTGCCCATGGTGAGAGTGCCCATGGTTCCAGTGCTCATGGTGACAGTGCCCATTGTGACAGTGCCCTTGGTGACAGTGCACACCATGAGAGTGCCCATGGTGTCTGTGCCCATGGTGACAGTTCTTATCATGAGAGTGTTCACGGTAGCAGTGTTCATGGTAATAGTGCTCACGGAGGCATTGCCCACAATGAGAGTGCCCACGGTGAGAATACTGACTGTGACAGTGCCCATGATGACTTTTCTCTCTGTGACAGTGCCCTTGGGGACAGTTAGCACAGTGAGATTTCTCACAGTGATAGTGCACATTGTTTCAGTGCTCATAGTGACAAGACCCTAGGCGCCAGTGCCCATCATGGCATTGCTCACGGTGATATTTCTCACGGTGACAGTGCCCATGGTGATATTACCCATGGTGACAGTACTCAGTGATCAAGTGCTCATGGTGACATGGCATAAGGTGATAATGCTCACGGTGGCAGTGCAAAATGGTGACAGTGCCCATGGGGACATTGCTTAATGTGATAGTCCTTGTGGTGACATTGTGCATGGTGACATTGCCCACCATGACAGTGCTCTTGTTGACAGTGCTCATGGTGATAGTGCCAATGTTGGAAGTGCCCATCGTGAAAGTGTCCATGGTGACAGTTCTTATGATGAGAGTGGTCAGAGTGGCAGTGCTCATGGTGAAAGTGCCCATGGTGACAGAGCCCACGGTGACAGTGTCCATAGTTATAGTGTCCATGGTGACAGTACTAACAGTGAAATTGTCCATGGGGACACTGCCCATGGTGAAAGTGCCCATGGTCACAACACTCACGGTGATAGTGCTCACGGTGAGAGTGGCCATGGTGACAGTGACCACGGTGACAGTTCTAATGGTGATACTGCCCATGATGACAGTGCTCATGGTGACAGTCCACATTGTACCAGTGCCCAAGGTGACAGTGCTCATGGTGACAGTGCCCAAAGTCACAATACCCATGGTGACAGTGCCCAGGCTGACAGTTCTCAAGGTGATAGTGCCCATGGTGACAGTGCCCATGGTGATACAGAGAATGGGGACAGTGCTTATGGTGACAGTGGTCATGGTTGCAGTACCCATGGTGATAGTGCTGAAACTGACAGTGCCCTTGCGGATAGTGCCCATGGTGAGTGTGCTCGTGTTAATTGTGTCCATTGTGGCAGTTCCCATTGTGAAAGTGCTCATGATGACAGTGCCCATGTGGGTAGTTCCCATGGTGACAGTGCTCATGGTGATAGTGACCATGTTAAGAGTGCACATGGTGGCTGTGCCCTTGGTGACAGTGCCCATGATGACAGTATTCATGGTGACAGTGCTCACGGTGATAATGCCCATGGTGGCAGTGCACATGGTGGTAGTGCACATGGTGGTAGTGAAAAATGGTGACAGTTCCCATGCTGACAGTTCTCATTGTGACAATGCACACAGTCACAACCGATGCTTACACTGCTCATGGTAGCTGTACCCTTGGTGACAGTGCTCAGAGTGATAGTGCCCATGGTGGCAGTGTCCATGGTGACACTGCCCATGGTGACAATGCCCATGATGACAGTGCCCATGGAGTCAGTGCCCACGGAGCCATTGCCTATGGTAACAGTGCTCACAGTGACAGTACCCATGGTAACAGTGACCATGGTGAGAGTGCTCATGGTGATAGTGTCTATGGTGACAGATCACACTGTGACAGTCCGCATTGTGCCAGTACCAATAGTGACAGTACCCATGGTGACATTGACCACGGTGAGAGTGATCACGGTGCTAGTGCTCACAGTAATAGTGCTCATGGTGACAGTGCCGACAGTGAAGGTGCTCACGGTGACAGTGCCTCTGGTGATAGTGCCCATGGTGAGAGTCCGCCCATTGATAGTGCCCATGGTGGCAGTTCCCATTGTGAAAATGCTCATGATGACATTGCCCATGTTGGTAGTCCCCATGGTGACAGTGCTCACGGTGATAGTGACCTTGGTAACTGTGCACATGGTGGCCGTGCCCTTGGTGACAGTGCCAATGATGACAGTACTCATGGTGACAGTTCTCACGGTGATAGTGCCCATGGTGATATTGCACATGGTGGCAGTGAAAAATGGTGACAGTGCCCATGTTGACAGTTCTCATGGTGACAGTGCACACGGTGACAACCCATGCAGACAGTACTCACGGTGACAGTTCTCATGGTTGCAGTACCCATGGTGACAGTGCTCACAGTGATACTGCCCATGGTGGCAGTGCCCATGGTGACAGTGCCCATGGTGACACTGCCCATGATGACAGTGCCCATGGTGAAAGTTCCCACGGCGCCATTGCCTATGGTGACAGTGCTCATGGTAACAGTGCCCATGGTGACAGTGACCATGGTGAGAGTGCTCACACTGATAGTGCCCATGGTGACAGGGCTCATGGTGCCAGTCCGCATTGTGCCAGTACCCATGGCGACAGTGCTCATGGTGACACTGACCACAGTGAGAGTGCTCACTGTGATAGAGCTCACGGTAATAGTGCTCATGGTGACAGTGCAAATGGTGACAATACCCATGGTGACAGTACTCATGTTGAAAATACCCATGGTGGCAGTTCTCATGGTGACAGTGCTCATAATAGCAGTGCCCAAGGTGGCAGTCCTCGTGGTGACAGTGCTAATGGTGACAGTGCTCTTGGTGGCAGTTCCCATGGGGACATTACCGATGGTGACCCTGTGCATTGTTACAGTACCTATGGTAACCGTGCTCACGGTGGTAGTGCACATCGTGACAGTGCCCATGGTGGCAGTTCACCTGGTGACAGTGCTAAATCGTGACAGTGCACATGCTGACAGTGCTCACGGTGATAGTGCCCATGGTGACAGTGCCCACGGTGATAATGGGTATTATTACAGTGTTCATCTTGACAGAGCCCAAGTTGGCAGTGGCCATGGTGACAGTGCCCACAATGACAGTGCCCATGGTAACAGTGCCGACAGTGACAGTGCCCATGGTGACACTTCTCACAGTGAATGTGCCCATGGGGACAGTTACCATGATGAGATTTCTCACGGTGATAGTGCCCGTTGTGACAGTGCTCACACTGACAATGCCCATGGTGCCACTGCCCATAGAGACATTCCGCACGGTCACTTTTCTCACGGTGAAAGTACCTATGGTGACACTGCACCTGGTGGCAGTGCAAAATGGTGACAGTGCCCATGGTGACATTGCTCATAGTGACTTTGCTTACAGTGATAGTCCTTACGGTGACAGTGTGCACAGTGACACTGCACACAGTTGCAGTGTTCATGGTGACAGTGTTCACGGTGATACTTTCCATGGTGATAGTGCCCATGGTGACACTGCACATGGTGGCAGTGAAAAATGGTGACAGTGCCCCTGTTGTCAGTTCTCATGGTGACCGTGCACATGGTGACAACCCGTGCAGACTGTACTCATGGTGACAGTACTCACGGTGACAGTTCTCATGTTTGCAGTATCCATGGTGACAGTGCTCACAGTGATAGTGCCCATGGTGAGAGTGCCCATGATGACAGGGCCCATGGTGCCATTGCCTATGGTGACAGTGCTCATGGTAACAGTGCCCAAGGTGACAGTGACCATGGTGAGAGTGCTCACACTGATGGTGCCCATGGTGACAGTGCTCATGGTGTCTGTCTACATTGTGCCAGTACCCATGGCAACAGTGCTCATGGTGACAGGGACCACAGTGAGAGAGCTCACGGTGAGAGTGCTCACGGTAATAGTGCTCATGGTGACAGTGCAAATGGTGACAATACCATGGTGACAGTACTCATGTTGAAAATACCCATGGTGGCAGTTCTCATAGCGACAGATCTCATGGTGACATTGCTCATAATAGCAGTGCCCAGGTGCCAGTGCTCGTGGTGATGGTGCTAATGGTGACAGTGCTCTTGGTGGCAGTTCCCATCGGGACAATACTGATGGTGACACTGTGCATTGTTACAGTGCCCATGGTAACCGTGTTCACGGTGATAGTGCACATCGTGACAGTGCCCATGGTGGTAGTTCACCTGGTGACAGTGCTAAATAGTGACAGTGCACATGCTGACAGTGCTCACGGTGATAGTGCCCATGGTGACAGTGCACACGGTCATAATGGGCATTGTTACAGAGTTCATGGTGACAGCACACGGTGGCAGTGGCCATGGAGACAGTGCCCACAATGACAGTGCCCATGGTGACAGTGCCGACAGTGACAATGCCCATGGTGACACTTCTCATGGTGACAGTGCCCATGGGGACAGTTAGCATGGTGAGATTTCTAATGGTGATAGTGCCCGTTGTGCCAGTGCTCACAGTAACAATGCCCATGGGGCCAGTGCCCATAGAGTCATTCCGCACGGTCACATTTCTCACGGTGAAAGTGCCTATGGTGATATTAACCATGGTGACACTGCACATGGTGGCAGAGCAAAATGGTGACAGTGCCCATGGTGACATTGCTCATGGTGACTTTGCTTACGGTGATAGTCCTTACAGTGACAGTACGCATGGTGACACTGCACACAGTGACAGTGTTCATGGTGAAAGTGTTCACGGTGATAGTTCCCATGGTGAGATTGTCCTGGTAACAGTGCCCATAGTCACAATTCTCATGGTGTAGTGCTCACAGTGACAGTGCCCATGGTGTCATGCCCATGGTGACAGTGCTCATGGTGACAGTGCTCATGTTGGCAGAGCCATAAATAAGAGTGCTCATTGTGGCAGTGCTCATGGTGTCCGTGCTCATGGTGACAGTGCCCATGATTACAGTGTTTATGGTGATAGATGTCACGGTGTCAGTGCCCACGCGGAGAGTGCCAAGGCTGACAAAGCCCAGGGTGATACTTCCCATTGTGACAGTGCCCACGGTGACAGTGCCCATGGTGACAGGACCCAGTGTGACAAGGCGCATGGTGACAGTGCTCACGGTGACAGTGCCCATGGTGACAGTGCTGATGGTGAGAGTGCCAATAGTGACAGTGCTCATGGTGAAACTGCCCACAGAGACATCGCCCATGGTGATAGTGTTCATGGTGACAACCCCACGGTGACAGTGCCAATGTTGATAGTCCCAGTGGTGACAGGTCTTACACTGAATGTGACCATGGTGTCTGTGCTCATGGTGACAGTGCTCAAGGTTATAGTCTCCATGTTGACAGTGCCGATGGTGACAATTCTCACGGTGACAGGGCCTATGGTGAAAATTCTCATAGTGACAGTGTTCACGGTGACAGTGCCCATGGTGCTATTACCCATGGTGACAGTTCTCATAGTGAAACTGCCCATGTTGACACTGCCCATGGTGGCAGTGCAAAATGGTGACAGTGCCCATGGTGATATTGCTCATGGTGACATTGCTTATGGTGATAGTGTGTATGGTGAAACTGCACACAGTGACATTGCTCATGGTGACAGTGTTCATGGCGTTAGTTCCTATGGTGAATGTGACCATGGGGACAGTGCCCATAGTCACAATTCTCATGGGGTAGTGCTCACGGTGACAGTGCCCATGGTGACAATACACAGGGTGACAGTATTCATGGTGACATTGCTCATGGTGAGAGTGCCCATGTTCACAACTGTCACGGTGATAGTTCCCATGGTGACAATACCCAGGGTAACAGAGCTGATGGTAAAAGTGTTCACGGTGACAGTGCCCATGGTGACAGTACCTAAGGTGACAATTCCCATGGTGAGACTGCTCATAGACAGTGCCCATGGTGACAATACCCAGCGTGTCCTGTCCATGGTGACAGTGATCATGGTGACACATCTCATGAGGACAGTGCCATAAGTGACAGTGCTCATGGTGACAGTGCCCATGGTGACAGTGCCTATGGTGATAGATATCATGGTGGCTGTGCCCAGGGAGACATTGCCCACGCTGACAAGACCCATGGTGATACTTCCCATTGTGACAGTGCCATCGGTGGCAGAGCCCATGGTGACAGTGCCCAAGATCACAGAGCCCATGGTGAGAGTGCTAACGGTGACTGTGCCCATGGTGACAGCACCCAGTGTGAAAATGCCCATTGTGACAGTGCTCACGGTGACCATGCCAATGGTGATAGTGCCAATAGTGAGAGTGCTCACGGTGACACTGCCCATGGACACACTGCCCATTGTGATAGTGCCCATCATGACAACCCCTCGGAGGCAGTGCCAATGGTGAGAGTCCCCGTGGTGACAGTTCTCATGGTGAAAGTGATCCTTTTGAAATTGCTCATGGTGACAGTGCTCATGGTGACAGTGCTCAAGGTGATAGTCTCCATGTTGACAGTGTGCATGGTGACTGTTCTCACGGTGACAGTGCCTATGGTGATTATGCTCTTAGTGACAGTGCTCATGGTGACAGTGCCCATGGTGACAGTGACCATGGTGACTGTTCTCACCGTGGTAGTGCCCATGGTGACAGTGTTCATGATGACAGTCCGCATTAAGGCTGTGCCCGTGGTGACATTGCTAATGGTGATAATTCTCACGGTGATAGTACGCACATTGAAAATGACAAAGGTGACAACACCCAGGTGATAAT
Organism: Mesoplodon mirus; assembly: GCF_964341445.2. Taxonomy (NCBI): domain Eukaryota; kingdom Metazoa; phylum Chordata; class Mammalia; order Artiodactyla; family Ziphiidae; genus Mesoplodon; species Mesoplodon mirus. The sequence continues at coordinate 158,789 of NW_028295259.1, forward strand.
AATCATGGTGAAAGTGCCCATGGTGGCAGTTCTCATACTGACAGTTCTTGTGACAGTGCTCATGGTGGCAGTGCTCGTGGTGACAGTGCTCTTGGTGACAGTGCTCATGGTGGCAGTGCCCATGGTGAGACTACCGATGGTGACCCTGCCCATGGTGACAGTGCACATGGTCATGGTGCCTCTGGTGGCAGTGCAATATAGTGAGAATGCCCATGATGATATTGCTCATGGTGATAGTGCCCATGGTGAGAGTGCCCATGGTTCCAGTGCTCATGGTGACAGTGCCCATTGTGACAGTGCCCTTGGTGACAGTGCACACCATGAGAGTGCCCATGGTGTCTGTGCCCATGGTGACAGTTCTTATCATGAGAGTGTTCACGGTAGCAGTGTTCATGGTAATAGTGCTCACGGAGGCATTGCCCACAATGAGAGTGCCCACGGTGAGAATACTGACTGTGACAGTGCCCATGATGACTTTTCTCTCTGTGACAGTGCCCTTGGGGACAGTTAGCACGGTGAGATTTCTCACAGTGATAGTGCACATTGTTTCAGTGCTCATAGTGACAAGACCCTAGGCGCCAGTGCCCATCATGGCATTGCTCATGGTGATATTTCTCACGGTGACAGTGCCCATGGTGATATTACCCATGGTGACAGTACTCAGTGATCAAGTGCTCATGGTGACATGGCATAAGGTGATAATGCTCACGGTGGCAGTGCAAAATGGTGACAGTGCCCATGGGGACATTGCTCATAGTGACTTTGCTTACAGTGATAGTCCTTACGGTGACACTGTGCATAGTGACACTGCACACAGTTGCAGTGTTCATGGTGACAGTGTTCACGGTGATACTTTCCATGGTGATAGTGCCCATGGTGACACTGCACATGGTGGCAGTGAAAAATGGTGACAGTGCCCCTGTTGTCAGTTCTCATGGTGACTGTGCACATGGTGACAACCCGTGCAGACTGTACTCATGGTGACAGTACTCACGGTGACAGTTCCCATGTTTGCAGTATCCATGGTGACAGTGCTCACAGTGATAGTGCCCATGGTGAGAGTGCCCATGATGACAGGGCCCATGGTGCCATTGCCTATGGTGACAGTGCTCATGGTAACAGTGCCCAAGGTGACAGTGACCATGGTGAGAGTGCTCACACTGATGGTGCCCATGGTGACAGTGCTCATGGTGTCTGTCTACATTGTGCCAGTACCCATGGCAACAGTGCTCATGGTGACAGGGACCACAGTGAGAGAGCTCACGGTGAGAGTGCTCACGGTAATAGTGCTCATGGTGACAGTGCAAATGGTGACAATACCATGGTGACAGTACTCATGTTGAAAATACCCATGGTGGCAGTTCTCATAGCGACAGATCTCATGGTGACATTGCTCATAATAGCAGTGCCCAGGTGCCAGTGCTCGTGGTGACGGTGCTAATGGTGACAGTGCTCTTGGTGGCAGTTCCCATCGGGACAATACTGATGGTGACACTGTGCATTGTTACAGTGCCCATGGTAACCGTGTTCACGGTGATAGTGCACATCGTGACAGTGCCCATGGTGGTAGTTCACCTGGTGACAGTGCTAAATAGTTACAGTGCACATGCTGACAGTGCTCACGGTGATAGTGCCCATGGTGACAGTGCACACGGTCATAATGGGCATTGTTACAGAGTTCATGGTGACAGCACACGGTGGCAGTGGCCATGGAGACAGTGCCCACAATGACAGTGCCCATGGTGACAGTGCCAACAGTGACAGTGCCCATGGTGACACTTCTCATGGTGACAGTGCCCATGGGGACAGTTAGCATGGTGAGATTTCTAACGGTGATAGTGCCCGTTGTGCCAGTGCTCACAGTAACAATGCCCATGGGGCCAGTGCCCATAGAGTCATTCCGCACGGTCATATTTCTCACGGTGAAAGTGCCTATGGTGATCTTAACCATGGTGACACTGCACATGGTGGCAGAGCAAAATGGCGACAGTGCCCATGGTGACATTGCTCATGGTGACTTTGCTTACGGTGATAGTCCTTACAGTGACAGTACGCATGGTGACACTGCACACAGTGACAGTGTTCATGGTGAAAGTGTTCACGGTGATAGTTCCCATGGTGAGATTGTCCTGGTAACAGTGCCCATAGTCACAATTCTCATGGTGTAGTGCTCACAGTGACAGTGCCCATGGTGTCATGCCCATGGTGACAGTGCTCATGGTGACAGTGCTCATGTTGGCAGAGCCATAAATAAGAGTGCCCATTGTGGCAGTGCTCATGGTGTCCGTGCTCATGGTGACAGTGCCCATGATTACAGTGTTTATGGTGATAGATGTCACGGTGTCAGTGCCCACGCGGAGAGTGCCAAGGCTGACAAAGCCCAGGGTGATACTTCCCATTGGGACAGTGCCCACGGTGACAGTGCCCATGGTGACAGCACCCAGTGTGACAAGGCGCATGGTGACAGTGCTCACGGTGACAGTGCCCATGGTGACAGTGCCGATGGTGAGAGTGCCAATAGTGACAGTGCTCATGGTGAAACTGCCCACAGAGACATCGCCCATGGTGATAGTGTTCATGGTGACAACCCCACGGTGACAGTGCCAATGTTGATAGTCCCAGTGGTGACAGGTCTTACATTGAATGTGACCATGGTGTCTGTGCTCATGGTGACAGTGCTCAAGGTTATAGTCTCCATGTTGACAGTGCCGATGGTGACAATTCTCACGGTGACAGGGCCTATGGTGAAAATTCTCATAGTGACAGTGTTCACGGTGACAGTGCCCATGGTGCTATTGCCCATGGTGACAGTTCTCATAGTGAAACTGCCCATGTTGACACTGCCCATGGTGGCAGTGCAAAATGGTGACAGTGCCCATGGTGATATTGCTCATGGTGACATTGCTTATGGTGATAGTGTGTATGGTGAAACTGCACACAGTGACATTGCTCATGGTGACAGTGTTCATGGCGTTAGTTCCTATGGTGAATGTGACCATGGGGACAGTGCCCATAGTCACAATTCTCATGGTGTAGTGCTCACGGTGACAGTGCCCATGGTGACAATACACAGGGTGACAGTATTCATGGTGACATTGCTCATGGTGAGAGTGCCCATGTTCACAACTGTCACGGTGATAGTTCCCATGGTGACAATACCCAGGGTAACAGAGCTGATGGTAAAAGTGTTCACGGTGACAGTGCCCATGGTGACAGTACCTAAGGTGACAATTCCCATGGTGAGACTGCTCATAGACAGTGCCCATGGTGACAATACCCAGCGTGTCCTGTCCATGGTGACAGAGATCATGGTGACACATCTCATGAGGACAGTGCCATAAGTGACAGTGCTCATTGTGGCAGTGCTCATGGTGACAGTGCCCATGGTGACAGTGCCTATGGTGATAGATATCATGGTGGCTGTGCCCAGGGAGACATTGCCCACGCTGACAAGACCCATGGTGATACTTCCCATTGTGACAGTGCCATCGGTGGCAGAGCCCATGGTGACAGTGCCCAAGATCACAGAGCCCATGGTGAGAGTGCTAACGGTGACTGTGCCCATGGTGGCAGCACCCAGTGTGAAAATGCCCATTGTGACAGTGCTCACGGTGACCATGCCAATGGTGATAGTGCCAATAGTGAGAGTGCTCACGGTGACACTGCCCATGGACACACTGCCCATTGTGATAGTGCCCATCATGACAACCCCTCGGAGGCAGTGCCAATGGTGAGAGTCCCCGTGGTGACAGTTCTCATGGTGAAAGTGATCCTTTTGAAATTGCTCATGGTGACAGTGCTCATGGTGACAGTGCTCAAGGTGATAGTCTCCATGTTGACAGTGTGCATGGTGACTGTTCTCACGGTGACAGTGCCTATGGTGATTATGCTCTTAGTGACAGTGCTCATGGTGACAGTGCCCATGGTGACAGTGACCACGGTGACTGTTCTCACCGTGGTAGTGCCCATGGTGACAGTGTTCATGATGACAGTCCGCATTAAGGCTGTGCCCGTGGTGACATTGCTAATGGTGATAATTCTCACGGTGATAGTACGCACGTTGAAAATGACAAAGGTGACAACACCCAGGTGATAATAATCATGGTGAAAGTGCCCATGGTGGCAGTTCTCATACTGACAGTTCTTGTGACAGTGCTCATGGTGGCAGTGCTCGTGGTGACAGTGCTCTTGGTGACAGTGCTCATGGTGGCAGTGCCCATGGTGAGACTACCGATGGTGACCCTGCCCATGGTGACAGTGCACATGGTCATGGTGCCTCTGGTGGCAGTGCAATATAGTGAGAATGCCCATGATGATATTGCTCATGGTGATAGTGCCCATGGTGAGAGTGCCCATGGTTCCAGTGCTCATGGTGACAGTGCCCATTGTGACAGTGCCCTTGGTGACAGTGCACACCATGAGAGTGCCCATGGTGTCTGTGCCCATGGTGACAGTTCTTATCATGAGAGTGTTCACGGTAGCAGTGTTCATGGTAATAGTGCTCACGGAGGCATTGCCCACAATGAGAGTGCCCACGGTGAGAATACTGACTGTGACAGTGCCCATGATGACTTTTCTCTCTGTGACAGTGCCCTTGGGGACATAGCACGGTGAGATTTCTCACAGTGATAGTGCACATTGTTTCAGTGCTCATAGTGACAAGACCCTAGGCGCCAGTGCCCATCATGGCATTGCTCACGGTGATATTTCTCACGGTGACAGTGCCCATGGTGATATTACCCATGGTGACAGTACTCAGTGATCAAGTGCTCATGGTGACATGGCATAAGGTGATAATGCTCACGGTGGCAGTGCAAAATGGTGACAGTGCCCATGGGGACATTGCTTAATGTGATAGTCCTTGTGGTGACATTGTGCATGGTGACATTGCCCACCATGACAGTGCTCTTGTTGACAGTGCTCATGGTGATAGTGCCAATGTTGGAAGTGCCCATCGTGAAAGTGTCCATGGTGACAGTTCTTATGATGAGAGTGGTCAGAGTGGCAGTGCTCATGGTGAAAGTGCCCATGGTGACACAGCCCACGGTGACAGTGTCCATAGTTATAGTGTCCATGGTGACAGTACTAACAGTGAAATTGTCCATGGGGACACTGCCCATGGTGAAAGTGCCCATGGTCACAACACTCATGGTGATAGTGCTCACGGTGAGAGTGGCCATGGTGACAGTGACCACGGTGACAGTTCTAATGGTGATACTGCCCATGATGACAGTGCTCATGGTGACAGTCCACATTGTACCAGTGCCCAAGGTGACAGTGCTCATGGTGACAGTGCCCAAAGTCACAATACCCATGGTGACAGTGCCCAGGCTGACAGTTCTCAAGGTGATAGTGCCCATGGTGACAGTGCACATGGTGATACAGAGAATGGGGACAGTGCTTATGGTGACAGTGGTCATGGTTGCAGTACCCATGGTGATAGTGCTGAAACTGACAGTGCCCTTGGGGATAGTGCCCATGGTGAGTGTGCTCGTGTTAATTGTGTCCATGGTGGCAGTTCCCATTGTGAAAGTGCTCATGATGACAGTGCCCATGTGGGTAGTTCCCATGGTGACAGTGCTCATGGTGATAGTGACCATGTTAACAGTGCACATGGTGGCTGTGCCCTTGGTGACAGTGCCCATGATGACAGTATTCATGGTGACAGTGCTCACGGTGATAAGGCCAATGTGGCAGTGCACATGGTGGTAGTGCACATGGTGGCAGTGAAAAATGGGGACAGTTCCCATGCTGACAGTTCTCATTGTGACAATGCACACGGTCACAACCGATGCTGACACTGCTCATGGTAGCTATACCCTTGGTGACAGTGCTCAGAGTGATAGTGCCCATGGTGGCAGTGTCCATGGTGACACTGCCCATGGTGACAATGCCCATGATGACAGTGCCCATGGAGTCAGTGCCCACGGAGCCATTGCCTATGGTAACAGTGCTCACAGTGACAGTACCCATGGTAACAGTGACCATGGTGAGAGTGCTCATGGTGATAGTGTCTATGGTGACAGATCACACTGTGACAGTCCGCATTGTGCCAGTACCAATAGTGACAGTGCCCATGGTGACATTGACCACGGTGAGAGTGATCACGGTGCTAGTGCTCACAGTAATAGTGCTCATGGTGACAGTGCCGACAGTGAAGGTGCTCACGGTGACAGTGCCTCTGGTGATAGTGCCCATGGTGAGAGTCCGCCCATTGATAGTGCCCATGGTGGCAGTTCCCATTGTGAAAATGCTCATGATGACATTGCCCATGTTGGTAGTCCCCATGGTGACAGTGCTCACGGTGATAGTGACCTTGGTAACTGTGCACATGGTGGCCGTGCCCTTGGTGACAGTGCCAATGATGACAGTACTCATGGTGACAGTTCTCACGGTGATAGTGCCCATGGTGATATTGCACATGGTGGCAGTGAAAAATGGTGACAGTGCCCATGTTGACAGTTCTCATGGTGACAGTGCACACGGTGACAACCCATGCAGACAGTACTCACGGTGACAGTTCTCATGGTTGCAGTACCCATGGTGACAGTGCTCACAGTGATACTGCCCATGGTGGCAGTGCCCATGGTGACAGTGCCCATGGTGACACTGCCCATGATGACAGTGCCCATGGTGAAAGTTCCCACGGCGCCATTGCCTATGGTGACAGTGCTCATGGTAACAGTGCCCATGGTGACAGTGACCATGGTGAGAGTGCTCACACTGATAGTGCCCATGGTGACAGGGCTCATGGTGCCAGTCCGCATTGTGCCAGTACCCATGGCGACAGTGCTCATGGTGACACTGACCACAGTGAGAGTGCTCACTGTGATAGAGCTCATGGTAATAGTGCTCATGGTTACAGTGCAAAGGGTGACAATACCCATGGTGACAGTACTCATGTTGAAAATACCCATGGTGGCAGTTCTCATGGTGACAGTGCTCATAATAGCAGTGCCCAAGGTGGCAGTCCTCGTGGTGACAGTGCTAATGGTGACAGTGCTCTTGGTGGCAGTTCCCATGGGGACAGTACCGATGGTGACCCTGTGCATTGTTACAGTGCCCATGGTAACCGTGCTCACGGTGGTAGTGCACATCGTGACAGTGCCCATGGTGGCAGTTCACCTGGTGACAGTGCTAAATCGTGACAGTGCACATGCTGACAGTGCTCACGGTGATAGTGCCCATGGTGACAGTGCCCACGGTGATAATGGGTATTATTACAGTGTTCATCTTGACAGAGCCCAAGGTGGCAGTGGCCATGGTGACAGTGCCCACAATGACAGTGCCCATGGTAACAGTGCCGACAGTGACAGTGCCCATGGTGACACTTCTCACAGTGAATGTGCCCATGGGGACAGTTACCATGATGAGATTTCTCACGGTGATAGTGCCCGTTGTGACAGTGCTCACACTGACAATGCCCATGGTGCCACTGCCCATAGAGACATTCCGCACGGTCACTTTTCTCACGGTGAAAGTACCTATGGTGACACTGCACCTGGTGGCAGTGCAAAATGGTGACAGTGCCCATGGTGACATTGCTCATAGTGACTTTGCTTACAGTGATAGTCCTTACGGTGACAGTGTGCATGGTGACACTGCACACAGTTGCAGTGTTCATGGTGACAGTGTTCACGGTGATACTTTCCATGGTGATAGTGCCCATGGTGACACTGCACATGGTGGCAGTGAAAAATGGTGACAGTGCCCCTGTTGTCAGTTCTCATGGTGACCGTGCACATGGTGACAACCCGTGCAGACTGTACTCATGGTGACAGTACTCACGGTGACAGTTCTCATGTTTGCAGTATCCATGGTGACAGTGCTCACAGTGATAGTGCCCATGGTGAGAGTGCCCATGATGACAGGGCCCATGGTGCCATTGCCTATGGTGACAGTGCTCATGGTAACAGTGCCCAAGGTGACAGTGACCATGGTGAGAGTGCTCACACTGATGGTGCCCATGGTGACAGTGCTCATGGTGTCTGTCTACATTGTGCCAGTACCCATGGCAACAGTGCTCATGGTGACAGGGACCACAGTGAGAGAGCTCACGGTGAGAGTGCTCACGGTAATAGTGCTCATGGTGACAGTGCAAATGGTGACAATACCATGGTGACAGTACTCATGTTGAAAATACCCATGGTGGCAGTTCTCATAGCGACAGATCTCATGGTGACATTGCTCATAATAGCAGTGCCCAGGTGCCAGTGCTCGTGGTGACGGTGCTAATGGTGACAGTGCTCTTGGTGGCAGTTCCCATCGGGACAATACTGATGGTGACACTGTGCATTGTTACAGTGCCCATGGTAACCGTGTTCACGGTGATAGTGCACATCGTGACAGTGCCCATGGTGGTAGTTCACCTGGTGACAGTGCTAAATAGTGACAGTGCACATGCTGACAGTGCTCACGGTGATAGTGCCCATGGTGACAGTGCACACGGTCATAATGGGCATTGTTACAGAGTTCATGGTGACAGCACACGGTGGCAGTGGCCATGGAGACAGTGCCCACAATGACAGTGCCCATGGTGACAGTGCCGACAGTGACAGTGCCCATGGTGACACTTCTCATGGTGACAGTGCCCATGGGGACAGTTAGCATGGTGAGATTTCTAACGGTGATAGTGCCCGTTGTGCCAGTGCTCACAGTAACAATGCCCATGGGGCCAGTGCCCATAGAGTCATTCCGCACGGTCACATTTCTCACGGTGAAAGTGCCTATGGTGATATTAACCATGGTGACACTGCACATGGTGGCAGAGCAAAATGGTGACAGTGCCCATGGTGACATTGCTCATGGTGACTTTGCTTACGGTGATAGTCCTTACAGTGACAGTACGCATGGTGACACTGCACACAGTGACAGTGTTCATGGTGAAAGTGTTCACGGTGATAGTTCCCATGGTGAGATTGTCCTGGTAACAGTGCCCATAGTCACAATTCTCATGGTGTAGTGCTCACAGTGACAGTGCCCATGGTGTCATGCCCATGGTGACAGTGCTCATGGTGACAGTGCTCATGTTGGCAGAGCCATAAATAAGAGTGCTCATTGTGGCAGTGCTCATGGTGTCTGTGCTCATGGTGACAGTGCCCATGATTACAGTGTTTATGGTGATAGATGTCACGGTGTCAGTGCCCACGCGGAGAGTGCCAAGGCTGACAAAGCCCAGGGTGATACTTCCCATTGTGACAGTGCCCACGGTGACAGTGCCCATGGTGACAGCACCCAGTGTGACAAGGCGCATGGTGACAGTGCTCACGGTGACAGTGCCCATGGTGACAGTGCCGATGGTGAGAGTGCCAATAGTGACAGTGCTCATGGTGAAACTGCCCACAGAGACATCGCCCATGGTGATAGTGTTCATGGTGACAACCCCACGGTGACAGTGCCAATGTTGATAGTCCCAGTGGTGACAGGTCTTACATTGAATGTGACCATGGTGTCTGTGCTCATGGTGACAGTGCTCAAGGTTAGAGTCTCCATGTTGACAGTGCCGATGGTGACAATTCTCACGGTGACAGGGCCTGTGGTGAAAATTCTCATAGTGACAGTGTTCACGGTGACAGTGCCCATGGTGCTATTACCCATGGTGACAGTTCTCATAGTGAAACTGCCCATGTTGACACTGCCCATGGTGGCAGTGCAAAATGGTGACAGTGCCCATGGTGATATTGCTCATGGTGACATTGCTTATGGTGATAGTGTGTATGGTGAAACTGCACACAGTGACATTGCTCATGGTGACAGTGTTCACGGCGTTAGTTCCTATGGTGAATGTGACCATGGGGACAGTGCCCATAGTCACAATTCTCATGGTGTAGTGCTCACGGTGACAGTGCCCATGGCGACAATACACAGGGTGACAGTATTCCTGGTGACATTGCTCATGGTGAGAGTGCCCATGTTCACAACTGTCACGGTGATAGTTCCCATGGTGACAATACCCAGGGTAACAGAGCTGATGGTAAAAGTGTTCACGGTGACAGTGCCCATGGTGACAGTACCTAAGGTGACAATTCCCATGGTGAGACTGCTCATAGACAGTGCCCATGGTGACAATACCCAGCGTGTCCTGTCCATGGTGACAGTGATCATGGTAACACATCTCATGAGGACAGTGCCATAAGTGACAGTGCTCATTGTGGCAGTGCTCATGGTGACAGTGCCCATGGTGACAGTGCCTATGGTGATAGATATCATGGTGGCTGTGCCCAGGGAGACATTGCCCACGCTGACAAGACCCATGGTGATACTTCCCATTGTGACAGTGCCATCGGTGGCAGAGCCCATGGTGACAGTGCCCAAGATCACAGAGCCCATGGTGCGAGTGCTAACGGTGACTGTGCCCATGGTGACAGCACCCAGTGTGACAATGCCCATTGTGACAGTGCTCACGGTGACCATGCCAATGGTGATAGTGCCAATAGTGAGAGTGCTCACGGTGACACTGCCCATGGACACACTGCCCATTGTGATAGTGCCCATCATGACAACCCCTCGGAGGCAGTGCCAATGGTGAGAGTCCCCGTGGTGACAGTTCTCATGGTGAAAGTGATCCTTTTGAAATTGCTCATGGTGACAGTGCTCATGGTGACAGTGCTCAAGGTGATAGTCTCCATGTTGACAGTGTGCATGGTGACTGTTCTCACGGTGACAGTGCCTATGGTGATTATGCTCTTAGTGACAGTGCTCATGGTGACAGTGCCCATGGTGACAGTGACCACGGTGACTGTTCTCACCGTGGTAGTGCCCATGGTGACAGTGTTCATGATGACAGTCCGCATTAAGGCTGTGCCCGTGGTGACATTGCTAATGGTGATAATTCTCACGGTGATAGTACGCACGTTGAAAATGACAAAGGTGACAACACCCAGGTGATAATAATCATGGTGAAAGTGCCCATGGTGGCAGTTCTCATACTGACAGTTCTTGTGACAGTGCTCATGGTGGCAGTGCTCGTGGTGACAGTGCTCTTGGTGACAGTGCTCATGGTGGCAGTGCCCATGGTGAGACTACCGATGGTGACCCTGCCCATGGTGACAGTGCACATGGTCATGGTGCCTCTGGTGGCAGTGCAATATAGTGAGAATGCCCATGATGATATTGCTCATGGTGATAGTGCCCATGGTGAGAGTGCCCATGGTTCCAGTGCTCATGGTGACAGTGCCCATTGTGACAGTGCCCTTGGTGACAGTGCACACCATGAGAGTGCCCATGGTGTCTGTGCCCATGGTGACAGTTCTTATCATGAGAGTGTTCACGGTAGCAGTGTTCATGGTAATAGTGCTCACGGAGGCATTGCCCACAATGAGAGTGCCCACGGTGAGAATACTGACTGTGACAGTGCCCATGATGACTTTTCTCTCTGTGACAGTGCCCTTGGGGACAGTTAGCACAGTGAGATTTCTCACAGTGATAGTGCACATTGTTTCAGTGCTCATAGTGACAAGACCCTAGGCGCCAGTGCCCATCATGGCATTGCTCACGGTGATATTTCTCACGGTGACAGTGCCCATGGTGATATTACCCATGGTGACAGTACTCAGTGATCAAGTGCTCATGGTGACATGGCATAAGGTGATAATGCTCACGGTGGCAGTGCAAAATGGTGACAGTGCCCATGGGGACATTGCTTAATGTGATAGTCCTTGTGGTGACATTGTGCATGGTGACATTGCCCACCATGACAGTGCTCTTGTTGACAGTGCTCATGGTGATAGTGCCAATGTTGGAAGTGCCCATCGTGAAAGTGTCCATGGTGACAGTTCTTATGATGAGAGTGGTCAGAGTGGCAGTGCTCATGGTGAAAGTGCCCATGGTGACAGAGCCCACGGTGACAGTGTCCATAGTTATAGTGTCCATGGTGACAGTACTAACAGTGAAATTGTCCATGGGGACACTGCCCATGGTGAAAGTGCCCATGGTCACAACACTCACGGTGATAGTGCTCACGGTGAGAGTGGCCATGGTGACAGTGACCACGGTGACAGTTCTAATGGTGATACTGCCCATGATGACAGTGCTCATGGTGACAGTCCACATTGTACCAGTGCCCAAGGTGACAGTGCTCATGGTGACAGTGCCCAAAGTCACAATACCCATGGTGACAGTGCCCAGGCTGACAGTTCTCAAGGTGATAGTGCCCATGGTGACAGTGCCCATGGTGATACAGAGAATGGGGACAGTGCTTATGGTGACAGTGGTCATGGTTGCAGTACCCATGGTGATAGTGCTGAAACTGACAGTGCCCTTGGGGATAGTGCCCATGGTGAGTGTGCTCGTGTTAATTGTGTCCATGGTGGCAGTTCCCATTGTGAAAGTGCTCATGATGACAGTGCCCATGTGGGTAGTTCCCATGGTGACAGTGCTCATGGTGATAGTGACCATGTTAAGAGTGCACATGGTGGCTGTGCCCTTGGTGACAGTGCCCATGATGACAGTATTCATGGTGACAGTGCTCACGGTGATAATGCCCATGGTGGCAGTGCACATGGTGGTAGTGCACATGGTGGCAGTGAAAAATGGGGACAGTTCCCATGCTGACAGTTCTCATTGTGACAATGCACACAGTCACAACCGATGCTGACACTGCTCATGGTAGCTGTACCCTTGGTGACAGTGCTCAGAGTGATAGTGCCCATGGTGGCAGTGTCCATGGTGACACTGCCCATGGTGACAATGCCCATGATGACAGTGCCCATGGAGTCAGTGCCCACGGAGCCATTGCCTATGGTAACAGTGCTCACAGTGACAGTACCCATGGTAACAGTGACCATGGTGAGAGTGCTCATGGTGATAGTGTCTATGGTGACAGATCACACTGTGACAGTCCGCATTGTGCCAGTACCAATAGTGACAGTACCCATGGTGACATTGACCATGGTGAGAGTGATCACGGTGCTAGTGCTCACAGTAATAGTGCTCATGGTGACAGTGCCGACAGTGAAGGTGCTCACGGTGACAGTGCCTCTGGTGATAGTGCCCATGGTGAGAGTCCGCCCATTGATAGTGTCCATGGTGGCAGTTCCCATTGTGAAAATGCTCATGATGACATTGCCCATGTTGGTAGTCCCCATGGTGACAGTGCTCACGGTGATAGTGACCTTGGTAACTGTGCACATGGTGGCCGTGCCCTTGGTGACAGTGCCAATGATGACAGTACTCATGGTGACAGTTCTCACGGTGATAGTGCCCATGGTGATATTGCACATGGTGGCAGTGAAAAATGGTGACAGTGCCCATGTTGACAGTTCTCATGGTGACAGTGCACACGGTGACAACCCATGCAGACAGTACTCACGGTGACAGTTCTCATGGTTGCAGTACCCATGGTGACAGTGCTCACAGTGATACTGCCCATGGTGGCAGTGCCCATGGTGACAGTGCCCATGGTGACACTGCCCATGATGACAGTGCCCATGGTGAAAGTTCCCACGGCGCCATTGCCTATGGTGACAGTGCTCATGGTAACAGTGCCCATGGTGACAGTGGCCATGGTGAGAGTGCTCACACTGATAGTGCCCATGGTGACAGGGCTCATGGTGCCAGTCCGCATTGTGCCAGTACCCATGGCGACAGTGCTCATGGTGACACTGACCACAGTGAGAGTGCTCACTGTGATAGAGCTCACGGTAATAGTGCTCATGGTGACAGTGCAAATGGTGACAATACCCATGGTGACAGTACTCATGTTGAAAATACCCATGGTGGCAGTTCTCATGGTGACAGTGCTCATAATAGCAGTGCCCAAGGTGGCAGTCCTCGTGGTGACAGTGCTAATGGTGACAGTGCTCTTGGTGGCAGTTCCCATGGGGACAGTACCGATGGTGACCCTGTGCATTGTTACAGTGCCCATGGTAACCGTGCTCACGGTGGTAGTGCACATCGTGACAGTGCCCATGGTGGCAGTTCACCTGGTGACAGTGCTAAATCGTGACAGTGCACATGCTGACAGTGCTCACGGTGATAGTGCCCATGGTGACAGTGCCCACGGTGATAATGGGTATTATTACAGTGTTCATCTTGACAGAGCCCAAGGTGGCAGTGGCCATGGTGACAGTGCCCACAATGACAGTGCCCATGGTAACAGTGCCGACAGTGACAGTGCCCATGGTGACACTTCTCACAGTGAATGTGCCCATGGGGACAGTTACCATGATGAGATTTCTCACGGTGATAGTGCCCGTTGTGACAGTGCTCACACTGACAATGCCCATGGTGCCACTGCCCATAGAGACATTCCGCACGGTCACTTTTCTCACGGTGAAAGTACCTATGGTGACACTGCACCTGGTGGCAGTGCAAAATGGTGACAGTGCCCATGGTGACATTGCTCATAGTGACTTTGCTTACAGTGATAGTCCTTACGGTGACAGTGTGCACGGTGACACTGCACACAGTTGCAGTGTTCATGGTGACAGTGTTCACGGTGATACTTTCCATGGTGATAGTGCCCATGGTGACACTGCACATGGTGGCAGTGAAAAATGGTGACAGTGCCCCTGTTGTCAGTTCTCATGGTGACCGTGCACATGGTGACAACCCGTGCAGACTGTACTCATGGTGACAGTACTCACGGTGACAGTTCTCATGTTTGCAGTATCCATGGTGACAGTGCTCACAGTGATAGTGCCCATGGTGAGAGTGCCCATGATGACAGGGCCCATGGTGCCATTGCCTATGGTGACAGTGCTCATGGTAACAGTGCCCAAGGTGACAGTGACCATGGTGAGAGTGCTCACACTGATGGTGCCCATGGTGACAGTGCTCATGGTGTCTGTCTACATTGTGCCAGTACCCATGGCAACAGTGCTCATGGTGACAGGGACCACAGTGAGAGAGCTCACGGTGAGAGTGCTCACGGTAATAGTGCTCATGGTGACAGTGCAAATGGTGACAATACCATGGTGACAGTACTCATGTTGAAAATACCCATGGTGGCAGTTCTCATAGCGACAGATCTCATGGTGACATTGCTCATAATAGCAGTGCCCAGGTGCCAGTGCTCGTGGTGATGGTGCTAATGGTGACAGTGCTCTTGGTGGCAGTTCCCATCGGGACAATACTGATGGTGACACTGTGCATTGTTACAGTGCCCATGGTAACCGTGTTCACGGTGATAGTGCACATCGTGACAGTGCCCATGGTGGTAGTTCACCTGGTGACAGTGCTAAATAGTGACAGTGCACATGCTGACAGTGCTCACGGTGATAGTGCCCATGGTGACAGTGCACACGGTCATAATGGGCATTGTTACAGAGTTCATGGTGACAGCACACGGTGGCAGTGGCCATGGAGACAGTGCCCACAATGACAGTGCCCATGGTGACAGTGCCGACAGTGACAGTGCCCATGGTGACACTTCTCATGGTGACAGTGCCCATGGGGACAGTTAGCATGGTGAGATTTCTAATGGTGATAGTGCCCGTTGTGCCAGTGCTCACAGTAACAATGCCCATGGGGCCAGTGCCCATAGAGTCATTCCGCACGGTCACATTTCTCACGGTGAAAGTGCCTATGGTGATATTAACCATGGTGACACTGCACATGGTGGCAGAGCAAAATGGTGACAGTGCCCATGGTGACATTGCTCATGGTGACTTTGCTTACGGTGATAGTCCTTACAGTGACAGTACGCATGGTGACACTGCACACAGTGACAGTGTTCATGGTGAAAGTGTTCACGGTGATAGTTCCCATGGTGAGATTGTCCTGGTAACAGTGCCCATAGTCACAATTCTCATGGTGTAGTGCTCACAGTGACAGTGCCCATGGTGTCATGCCCATGGTGACAGTGCTCATGGTGACAGTGCTCATGTTGGCAGAGCCATAAATAAGAGTGCTCATTGTGGCAGTGCTCATGGTGTCCGTGCTCATGGTGACAGTGCCCATGATTACAGTGTTTATGGTGATAGATGTCACGGTGTCAGTGCCCACGCGGAGAGTGCCAAGGCTGACAAAGCCCAGGGTGATACTTCCCATTGTGACAGTGCCCACGGTGACAGTGCCCATGGTGACAGCACCCAGTGTGACAAGGCGCATGGTGACAGTGCTCACGGTGACAGTGCCCATGGTGACAGTGCCGATGGTGAGAGTGCCAATAGTGACAGTGCTCATGGTGAAACTGCCCACAGAGACATCGCCCATGGTGATAGTGTTCATGGTGACAACCCCACGGTGACAGTGCCAATGTTGATAGTCCCAGTGGTGACAGGTCTTACACTGAATGTGACCATGGTGTCTGTGCTCATGGTGACAGTGCTCAAGGTTATAGTCTCCATGTTGACAGTGCCGATGGTGACAATTCTCACGGTGACAGGGCCTATGGTGAAAATTCTCATAGTGACAGTGTTCACGGTGACAGTGCCCATGGTGCTATTACCCATGGTGACAGTTCTCATAGTGAAACTGCCCATGTTGACACTGCCCATGGTGGCAGTGCAAAATGGTGACAGTGCCCATGGTGATATTGCTCATGGTGACATTGCTTATGGTGATAGTGTGTATGGTGAAACTGCACACAGTGACATTGCTCATGGTGACAGTGTTCATGGCGTTAGTTCCTATGGTGAATGTGACCATGGGGACAGTGCCCATAGTCACAATTCTCATGGGGTAGTGCTCACGGTGACAGTGCCCATGGTGACAATACACAGGGTGACAGTATTCCTGGTGACATTGCTCATGGTGAGAGTGCCCATGTTCACAACTGTCACGGTGATAGTTCCCATGGTGACAATACCCAGGGTAACAGAGCTGATGGTAAAAGTGTTCACGGTGACAGTGCCCATGGTGACAGTACCTAAGGTGACAATTCCCATGGTGAGACTGCTCATAGACAGTGCCCATGGTGACAATACCCAGCGTGTCCTGTCCATGGTGACAGTGATCATGGTGACACATCTCATGAGGACAGTGCCATAAGTGACAGTGCTCATGGTGACAGTGCCCATGGTGACAGTGCCTATGGTGATAGATATCATGGTGGCTGTGCCCAGGGAGACATTGCCCACGCTGACAAGACCCATGGTGATACTTCCCATTGTGACAGTGCCATCGGTGGCAGAGCCCATGGTGACAGTGCCCAAGATCACAGAGCCCATGGTGAGAGTGCTAACGGTGACTGTGCCCATGGTGACAGCACCCAGTGTGAAAATGCCCATTGTGACAGTGCTCACGGTGACCATGCCAATGGTGATAGTGCCAATAGTGAGAGTGCTCACGGTGACACTGCCCATGGACACACTGCCCATTGTGATAGTGCCCATCATGACAACCCCTCGGAGGCAGTGCCAATGGTGAGAGTCCCCGTGGTGACAGTTCTCATGGTGAAAGTGATCCTTTTGAAATTGCTCATGGTGACAGTGCTCATGGTGACAGTGCTCAAGGTGATAGTCTCCATGTTGACAGTGTGCATGGTGACTGTTCTCACGGTGACAGTGCCTATGGTGATTATGCTCTTAGTGACAGTGCTCATGGTGACAGTGCCCATGGTGACAGTGACCACGGTGACTGTTCTCACCGTGGTAGTGCCCATGGTGACAGTGTTCATGATGACAGTCCGCATTAAGGCTGTGCCCGTGGTGACATTGCTAATGGTGATAATTCTCACGGTGATAGTACGCACGTTGAAAATGACAAAGGTGACAACACCCAGGTGATAATAATCATGGTGAAAGTGCCCATGGTGGCAGTTCTCATACTGACAGTTCTTGTGACAGTGCTCATGGTGGCAGTGCTCGTGGTGACAGTGCTCTTGGTGACAGTGCTCATGGTGGCAGTGCCCATGGTGAGACTACCGATGGTGACCCTGCCCATGGTGACAGTGCACATGGTCATGGTGCCTCTGGTGGCAGTGCAATATAGTGAGAATGCCCATGATGATATTGCTCATGGTGATAGTGCCCATGGTGAGAGTGCCCATGGTTCCAGTGCTCATGGTGACAGTGCCCATTGTGACAGTGCCCTTGGTGACAGTGCACACCATGAGAGTGCCCATGGTGTCTGTGCCCATGGTGACAGTTCTTATCATGAGAGTGTTCACGGTAGCAGTGTTCATGGTAATAGTGCTCACGGAGGCATTGCCCACAATGAGAGTGCCCACGGTGAGAATACTGACTGTGACAGTGCCCATGATGACTTTTCTCTCTGTGACAGTGCCCTTGGGGACAGTTAGCACGGTGAGATTTCTCACAGTGATAGTGCACATTGTTTCAGTGCTCATAGTGACAAGACCCTAGGCGCCAGTGCCCATCATGGCATTGCTCACGGTGATATTTCTCACGGTGACAGTGCCCATGGTGATATTACCCATGGTGACATTGCTTATGGTGATAGTGTGTATGGTGAAACTGCACACAGTGACATTGCTCATGGTGACAGTGTTCACGGCGTTAGTTCCTATGGTGAATGTGACCATGGGGACAGTGCCCATAGTCACAATTCTCATGGTGTAGTGCTCACGGTGACAGTGCCCATGGTGACAATACACAGGGTGTCCTGTCCATGGTGACAGTGATCATGGTGACACATCTCATGAGGACAGTGCCATAAGTGACAGTGCTCATTGTGGCAGTGCTCATGGTGACAGTGCCCATGGTGACAGTGCCTATGGTGATAGATATCATGGTGGCTGTGCCCAGGGAGACATTGCCCACGCTGACAAGACCCATGGTGATACTTCCCATTGTGACAGTGCCATCGGTGGCAGAGCCCATGGTGACAGTGCCCAAGATCACAGAGCCCATGGTGAGAGTGCTAACGGTGACTGTGCCCATGGTGACAGCACCCAGTGTGAAAATGCCCATTGTGACAGTGCTCACGGTGACCATGCCAATGGTGATAGTGCCAATAGTGAGAGTGCTCACGGTGACACTGCCCATGGACACACTGCCCATTGTGATAGTGCCCATCATGACAACCCCTCGGAGGCAGTGCCAATGGTGAGAGTCCCCGTGGTGACAGTTCTCATGGTGAAAGTGATCCTTTTGAAATTGCTCATGGTGACAGTGCTCATGGTGACAGTGCTCAAGGTGATAGTCTCCATGTTGACAGTGTGCATGGTGACTGTTCTCACGGTGACAGTGCCTATGGTGATTATGCTCTTAGTGACAGTGCTCATGGTGACAGTGCCCATGGTGACAGTGACCACGGTGACTGTTCTCACCGTGGTAGTGCCCATGGTGACAGTGTTCATGATGACAGTCCGCATTAAGGCTGTGCCCGTGGTGACATTGCTAATGGTGATAATTCTCACGGTGATAGTACGCACGTTGAAAATGACAAAGGTGACAACACCCAGGTGATAATAATCATGGTGAAAGTGCCCATGGTGGCAGTTCTCATACTGACAGTTCTTGTGACAGTGCTCATGGTGGCAGTGCTCGTGGTGACAGTGCTCTTGGTGACAGTGCTCATGGTGGCAGTGCCCATGGTGAGACTACCGATGGTGACCCTGCCCATGGTGACAGTGCACATGGTCATGGTGCCTCTGGTGGCAGTGCAATATAGTGAGAATGCCCATGATGATATTGCTCATGGTGATAGTGCCCATGGTGAGAGTGCCCATGGTTCCAGTGCTCATGGTGACAGTGCCCATTGTGACAGTGCCCTTGGTGACAGTGCACACCATGAGAGTGCCCATGGTGTCTGTGCCCATGGTGACAGTTCTTATCATGAGAGTGTTCACGGTAGCAGTGTTCATGGTAATAGTGCTCACGGAGGCATTGCCCACAATGAGAGTGCCCACGGTGAGAATACTGACTGTGACAGTGCCCATGATGACTTTTCTCTCTGTGACAGTGCCCTTGGGGACATAGCACGGTGAGATTTCTCACAGTGATAGTGCACATTGTTTCAGTGCTCATAGTGACAAGACCCTAGGCGCCAGTGCCCATCATGGCATTGCTCACGGTGATATTTCTCACGGTGACAGTGCCCATGGTGATATTACCCATGGTGACAGTACTCAGTGATCAAGTGCTCATGGTGACATGGCATAAGGTGATAATGCTCACGGTGGCAGTGCAAAATGGTGACAGTGCCCATGGGGACATTGCTTAATGTGATAGTCCTTGTGGTGACATTGTGCATGGTGACATTGCCCACCATGACAGTGCTCTTGTTGACAGTGCTCATGGTGATAGTGCCAATGTTGGAAGTGCCCATCGTGAAAGTGTCCATGGTGACAGTTCTTATGATGAGAGTGGTCAGAGTGGCAGTGCTCATGGTGAAAGTGCCCATGGTGACACAGCCCACGGTGACAGTGTCCATAGTTATAGTGTCCATGGTGACAGTACTAACAGTGAAATTGTCCATGGGGACACTGCCCATGGTGAAAGTGCCCATGGTCACAACACTCACGGTGATAGTGCTCACGGTGAGAGTGGCCATGGTGACAGTGACCACGGTGACAGTTCTAATGGTGATACTGCCCATGATGACAGTGCTCATGGTGACAGTCCACATTGTACCAGTGCCCAAGGTGACAGTGCTCATGGTGACAGTGCCCAAAGTCACAATACCCATGGTGACAGTGCCCAGGCTGACAGTTCTCAAGGTGATAGTGCCCATGGTGACAGTGCACATGGTGATACAGAGAATGGGGACAGTGCTTATGGTGACAGTGGTCATGGTTGCAGTACCCATGGTGATAGTGCTGAAACTGACAGTGCCCTTGGGGATAGTGCCCATGGTGAGTGTGCTCGTGTTAATTGTGTCCATGGTGGCAGTTCCCATTGTGAAAGTGCTCATGATGACAGTGCCCATGTGGGTAGTTCCCATGGTGACAGTGCTCATGGTGATAGTGACCATGTTAAGAGTGCACATGGTGGCTGTGCCCTTGGTGACAGTGCCCATGATGACAGTATTCATGGTGACAGTGCTCACGGTGATAAGGCCAATGTGGCAGTGCACATGGTGGTAGTGCACATGGTGGCAGTGAAAAATGGGGACAGTTCCCATGCTGACAGTTCTCATTGTGACAATGCACACGGTCACAACCGATGCTGACACTGCTCATGGTAGCTATACCCTTGGTGACAGTGCTCAGAGTGATAGTGCCCATGGTGGCAGTGTCCATGGTGACACTGCCCATGGTGACAATGCCCATGATGACAGTGCCCATGGAGTCAGTGCCCACGGAGCCATTGCCTATGGTAACAGTGCTCACAGTGACAGTACCCATGGTAACAGTGACCATGGTGAGAGTGCTCATGGTGATAGTGTCTATGGTGACAGATCACACTGTGACAGTCCGCATTGTGCCAGTACCAATAGTGACAGTGCCCATGGTGACATTGACCACGGTGAGAGTGATCACGGTGCTAGTGCTCACAGTAATAGTGCTCATGGTGACAGTGCCGACAGTGAAGGTGCTCACGGTGACAGTGCCTCTGGTGATAGTGCCCATGGTGAGAGTCCGCCCATTGATAGTGCCCATGGTGGCAGTTCCCATTGTGAAAATGCTCATGATGACATTGCCCATGTTGGTAGTCCCCATGGTGACAGTGCTCACGGTGATAGTGACCTTGGTAACTGTGCACATGGTGGCCGTGCCCTTGGTGACAGTGCCAATGATGACAGTACTCATGGTGACAGTTCTCACGGTGATAGTGCCCATGGTGATATTGCACATGGTGGCAGTGAAAAATGGTGACAGTGCCCATGTTGACAGTTCTCATGGTGACAGTGCACACGGTGACAACCCATGCAGACAGTACTCACGGTGACAGTTCTCATGGTTGCAGTACCCATGGTGACAGTGCTCACAGTGATACTGCCCATGGTGGCAGTGCCCATGGTGACAGTGCCCATGGTGACACTGCCCATGATGACAGTGCCCATGGTGAAAGTTCCCACGGCGCCATTGCCTATGGTGACAGTGCTCATGGTAACAGTGCCCATGGTGACAGTGACCATGGTGAGAGTGCTCACACTGATAGTGCCCATGGTGACAGGGCTCATGGTGCCAGTCCGCATTGTGCCAGTACCCATGGCGACAGTGCTCATGGTGACACTGACCACAGTGAGAGTGCTCACTGTGATAGAGCTCACGGTAATAGTGCTCATGGTGACAGTGCAAAGGGTGACAATACCCATGGTGACAGTACTCATGTTGAAAATACCCATGGTGGCAGTTCTCATGGTGACAGTGCTCATAATAGCAGTGCCCAAGGTGGCAGTCCTCGTGGTGACAGTGCTAATGGTGACAGTGCTCTTGGTGGCAGTTCCCATGGGGACAGTACCGATGGTGACCCTGTGCATTGTTACAGTGCCCATGGTAACCGTGCTCACGGTGGTAGTGCACATCGTGACAGTGCCCATGGTGGCAGTTCACCTGGTGACAGTGCTAAATCGTGACAGTGCACATGCTGACAGTGCTCACGGTGATAGTGCCCATGGTGACAGTGCCCACGGTGATAATGGGTATTATTACAGTGTTCATCTTGACAGAGCCCAAGGTGGCAGTGGCCATGGTGACAGTGCCCACAATGACAGTGCCCATGGTAACAGTGCCGACAGTGACAGTGCCCATGGTGACACTTCTCACAGTGAATGTGCCCATGGGGACAGTTACCATGATGAGATTTCTCACGGTGATAGTGCCCGTTGTGACAGTGCTCACACTGACAATGCCCATGGTGCCACTGCCCATAGAGACATTCCGCACGGTCACTTTTCTCACGGTGAAAGTACCTATGGTGACACTGCACCTGGTGGCAGTGCAAAATGGTGACAGTGCCCATGGTGACATTGCTCATAGTGACTTTGCTTACAGTGATAGTCCTTACGGTGACAGTGTGCATGGTGACACTGCACACAGTTGCAGTGTTCATGGTGACAGTGTTCACGGTGATACTTTCCATGGTGATAGTGCCCATGGTGACACTGCACATGGTGGCAGTGAAAAATGGTGACAGTGCCCCTGTTGTCAGTTCTCATGGTGACCGTGCACATGGTGACAACCCGTGCAGACTGTACTCATGGTGACAGTACTCACGGTGACAGTTCTCATGTTTGCAGTATCCATGGTGACAGTGCTCACAGTGATAGTGCCCATGGTGAGAGTGCCCATGATGACAGGGCCCATGGTGCCATTGCCTATGGTGACAGTGCTCATGGTAACAGTGCCCAAGGTGACAGTGACCATGGTGAGAGTGCTCACACTGATGGTGCCCATGGTGACAGTGCTCATGGTGTCTGTCTACATTGTGCCAGTACCCATGGCAACAGTGCTCATGGTGACAGGGACCACAGTGAGAGAGCTCACGGTGAGAGTGCTCACGGTAATAGTGCTCATGGTGACAGTGCAAATGGTGACAATACCATGGTGACAGTACTCATGTTGAAAATACCCATGGTGGCAGTTCTCATAGCGACAGATCTCATGGTGACATTGCTCATAATAGCAGTGCCCAGGTGCCAGTGCTCGTGGTGACGGTGCTAATGGTGACAGTGCTCTTGGTGGCAGTTCCCATCGGGACAATACTGATGGTGACACTGTGCATTGTTACAGTGCCCATGGTAACCGTGTTCACGGTGATAGTGCACATCGTGACAGTGCCCATGGTGGTAGTTCACCTGGTGACAGTGCTAAATAGTGACAGTGCACATGCTGACAGTGCTCACGGTGATAGTGCCCATGGTGACAGTGCACACGGTCATAATGGGCATTGTTACAGAGTTCATGGTGACAGCACACGGTGGCAGTGGCCATGGAGACAGTGCCCACAATGACAGTGCCCATGGTGACAGTGCCGACAGTGACAGTGCCCATGGTGACACTTCTCATGGTGACAGTGCCCATGGGGACAGTTAGCATGGTGAGATTTCTAACGGTGATAGTGCCCGTTGTGCCAGTGCTCACAGTAACAATGCCCATGGGGCCAGTGCCCATAGAGTCATTCCGCACGGTCACATTTCTCACGGTGAAAGTGCCTATGGTGATATTAACCATGGTGACACTGCACATGGTGGCAGAGCAAAATGGTGACAGTGCCCATGGTGACATTGCTCATGGTGACTTTGCTTACGGTGATAGTCCTTACAGTGACAGTACGCATGGTGACACTGCACACAGTGACAGTGTTCATGGTGAAAGTGTTCACGGTGATAGTTCCCATGGTGAGATTGTCCTGGTAACAGTGCCCATAGTCACAATTCTCATGGTGTAGTGCTCACAGTGACAGTGCCCATGGTGTCATGCCCATGGTGACAGTGCTCATGGTGACAGTGCTCATGTTGGCAGAGCCATAAATAAGAGTGCTCATTGTGGCAGTGCTCATGGTGTCTGTGCTCATGGTGACAGTGCCCATGATTACAGTGTTTATGGTGATAGATGTCACGGTGTCAGTGCCCACGCGGAGAGTGCCAAGGCTGACAAAGCCCAGGGTGATACTTCCCATTGTGACAGTGCCCACGGTGACAGTGCCCATGGTGACAGCACCCAGTGTGACAAGGCGCATGGTGACAGTGCTCACGGTGACAGTGCCCATGGTGACAGTGCCGATGGTGAGAGTGCCAATAGTGACAGTGCTCATGGTGAAACTGCCCACAGAGACATCGCCCATGGTGATAGTGTTCATGGTGACAACCCCACGGTGACAGTGCCAATGTTGATAGTCCCAGTGGTGACAGGTCTTACATTGAATGTGACCATGGTGTCTGTGCTCATGGTGACAGTGCTCAAGGTTATAGTCTCCATGTTGACAGTGCCGATGGTGACAATTCTCACGGTGACAGGGCCTGTGGTGAAAATTCTCATAGTGACAGTGTTCACGGTGACAGTGCCCATGGTGCTATTACCCATGGTGACAGTTCTCATAGTGAAACTGCCCATGTTGACACTGCCCATGGTGGCAGTGCAAAATGGTGACAGTGCCCATGGTGATATTGCTCATGGTGACATTGCTTATGGTGATAGTGTGTATGGTGAAACTGCACACAGTGACTTTGCTCATGGTGACAGTTTTCATGGCGTTAGTTCCTATGGTGAATGTGACCATGGGGACAGTGCCCATAGTCACAATTCTCATGGTGTAGTGCTCACGGTGACAGTGCCCATGGCGACAATACACAGGGTGACAGCATTCATGGTGACATTGCTCATGGTGAGAGTGCCCATGTTCACAACTGTCACGGTGATAGTTCCCATGGTGACAATACCCAGGGTAACAGAGCTGATGGTAAAAGTGTTCACGGTGACAGTGCCCATGGTGACAGTACCTAAGGTGACAATTCCCATGGTGAGACTGCTCATAGACAGTGCCCATGGTGACAATACCCAGCGTGTCCTGTCCATGGTGACAGTGATCATGGTGACACATCTCATGAGGACAGTGCCATAAGTGACAGTGCTCATGGTGACAGTGCCCATGGTGACAGTGCCTATGGTGATAGATATCATGGTGGCTGTGCCCAGGGAGACATTGCCCACGCTGACAAGACCCATGGTGATACTTCCCATTGTGACAGTGCCATCGGTGGCAGAGCCCATGGTGACAGTGCCCAAGATCACAGAGCCCATGGTGCGAGTGCTAACGGTGACTGTGCCCATGGTGACAGCACCCAGTGTGACAATGCCCATTGTGACAGTGCTCACGGTGACCATGCCAATGGTGATAGTGCCAATAGTGAGAGTGCTCACGGTGACACTGCCCATGGACACACTGCCCATTGTGATAGTGCCCATCATGACAACCCCTCGGAGGCAGTGCCAATGGTGAGAGTCCCCGTGGTGACAGTTCTCATGGTGAAAGTGATCCTTTTGAAATTGCTCATGGTGACAGTGCTCATGGTGACAGTGCTCAAGGTGATAGTCTCCATGTTGACAGTGTGCATGGTGACTGTTCTCACGGTGACAGTGCCTATGGTGATTATGCTCTTAGTGACAGTGCTCATGGTGACAGTGCCCATGGTGACAGTGACCACGGTGACTGTTCTCACCGTGGTAGTGCCCATGGTGACAGTGTTCATGATGACAGTCCGCATTAAGGCTGTGCCCGTGGTGACATTGCTAATGGTGATAATTCTCACGGTGATAGTACGCACGTTGAAAATGACAAAGGTGACAACACCCAGGTGATAATAATCATGGTGAAAGTGCCCATGGTGGCAGTTCTCATACTGACAGTTCTTGTGACAGTGCTCATGGTGGCAGTGCTCGTGGTGACAGTGCTCTTGGTGACAGTGCTCATGGTGGCAGTGCCCATGGTGAGACTACCGATGGTGACCCTGCCCATGGTGACAGTGCACATGGTCATGGTGCCTCTGGTGGCAGTGCAATATAGTGAGAATGCCCATGATGATATTGCTCATGGTGATAGTGCCCATGGTGAGAGTGCCCATGGTTCCAGTGCTCATGGTGACAGTGCCCATTGTGACAGTGCCCTTGGTGACAGTGCACACCATGAGAGTGCCCATGGTGTCTGTGCCCATGGTGACAGTTCTTATCATGAGAGTGTTCACGGTACCAGTGTTCATGGTAATAGTGCTCACGGAGGCATTGCCCACAATGAGAGTGCCCACGGTGAGAATACTGACTGTGACAGTGCCCATGATGACTTTTCTCTTTGTGACAGTGCCCTTGGGGACAGTTAGCACGGTGAGATTTCTCACAGTGATAGTGCACATTGTTTCAGTGCTCATAGTGACAAGACCCTAGGCGCCAGTGCCCATCATGGCATTGCTCACGGTGATATTTCTCACGGTGACAGTGCCCATGGTGATATTACCCATGGTGACAGTACTCAGTGATCAAGTGCTCATGGTGACATGGCATAAGGTGATAATGCTCACGGTGGCAGTGCAAAATGGTGACAGTGCCCATGGGGACATTGCTTAATGTGATAGTCCTTGTGGTGACATTGTGCATGGTGACATTGCCCACCATGACAGTGCTCTTGTTGACAGTGCTCATGGTGATAGTGCCAATGTTGGAAGTGCCCATCGTGAAAGTGTCCATGGTGACAGTTCTTATGATGAGAGTGGTCAGAGTGGCAGTGCTCATGGTGAAAGTGCCCATGGTGACAGAGCCCACGGTGACAGTGTCCATAGTTATAGTGTCCATGGTGACAGTACTAACAGTGAAATTGTCCATGGGGACACTGCCCATGGTGAAAGTGCCCATGGTCACAACACTCACGGTGATAGTGCTCACGGTGAGAGTGGCCATGGTGACAGTGACCACGGTGACAGTTCTAATGGTGATACTGCCCATGATGACAGTGCTCATGGTGACAGTCCACATTGTACCAGTGCCCAAGGTGACAGTGCTCATGGTGACAGTGCCCAAAGTCACAATACCCATGGTGACAGTGCCCAGGCTGACAGTTCTCAAGGTGATAGTGCCCATGGTGACAGTGCCCATGGTGATACAGAGAATGGGGACAGTGCTTATGGTGACAGTGGTCATGGTTGCAGTACCCATGGTGATAGTGCTGAAACTGACAGTGCCCTTGGGGATAGTGCCCATGGTGAGTGTGCTCGTGTTAATTGTGTCCATGGTGGCAGTTCCCATTGTGAAAGTGCTCATGATGACAGTGCCCATGTGGGTAGTTCCCATGGTGACAGTGCTCATGGTGATAGTGACCATGTTAAGAGTGCACATGGTGGCTGTGCCCTTGGTGACAGTGCCCATGATGACAGTATTCATGGTGACAGTGCTCACGGTGATAATGCCCATGGTGGCAGTGCACATGGTGGTAGTGCACATGGTGGCAGTGAAAAATGGGGACAGTTCCCATGCTGACAGTTCTCATTGTGACAATGCACACAGTCACAACCGATGCTGACACTGCTCATGGTAGCTGTACCCTTGGTGACAGTGCTCAGAGTGATAGTGCCCATGGTGGCAGTGTCCATGGTGACACTGCCCATGGTGACAATGCCCATGATGACAGTGCCCATGGAGTCAGTGCCCACGGAGCCATTGCCTATGGTAACAGTGCTCACAGTGACAGTACCCATGGTAACAGTGACCATGGTGAGAGTGCTCATGGTGATAGTGTCTATGGTGACAGATCACACTGTGACAGTCCGCATTGTGCCAGTACCAATAGTGACAGTACCCATGGTGACATTGACCACGGTGAGAGTGATCACGGTGCTAGTGCTCACAGTAATAGTGCTCATGGTGACAGTGCCGACAGTGAAGGTGCTCACGGTGACAGTGCCTCTGGTGATAGTGCCCATGGTGAGAGTCCGCCCATTGATAGTGTCCATGGTGGCAGTTCCCATTGTGAAAATGCTCATGATGACATTGCCCATGTTGGTAGTCCCCATGGTGACAGTGCTCACGGTGATAGTGACCTTGGTAACTGTGCACATGGTGGCCGTGCCCTTGGTGACAGTGCCAATGATGACAGTACTCATGGTGACAGTTCTCACGGTGATAGTGCCCATGGTGATATTGCACATGGTGGCAGTGAAAAATGGTGACAGTGCCCATGTTGACAGTTCTCATGGTGACAGTGCACACGGTGACAACCCATGCAGACAGTACTCACGGTGACAGTTCTCATGGTTGCAGTACCCATGGTGACAGTGCTCACAGTGATACTGCCCATGGTGGCAGTGCCCATGGTGACAGTGCCCATGGTGACACTGCCCATGATGACAGTGCCCATGGTGAAAGTTCCCACGGCGCCATTGCCTATGGTGACAGTGCTCATGGTAACAGTGCCCATGGTGACAGTGACCATGGTGAGAGTGCTCACACTGATAGTGCCCATGGTGACAGGGCTCATGGTGCCATTCCGCATTGTGCCAGTACCCATGGCGACAGTGCTCATGGTGACACTGACCACAGTGAGAGTGCTCACTGTGATAGAGCTCACGGTAATAGTGCTCATGGTGACAGTGCAAAGGGTGACAATACCCATGGTGACAGTACTCATGTTGAAAATACCCATGGTGGCAGTTCTCATGGTGACAGTGCTCATAATAGCAGTGCCCAAGGTGGCAGTCCTCGTGGTGACAGTGCTAATGGTGACAGTGCTCTTGGTGGCAGTTCCCATGGGGACATTACCGATGGTGACCCTGTGCATTGTTACAGTGCCCATGGTAACCGTGCTCACGGTGGTAGTGCACATCGTGACAGTGCCCATGGTGGCAGTTCACCTGGTGACAGTGCTAAATCGTGACAGTGCACATGCTGACAGTGCTCACGGTGATAGTGCCCATGGTGACAGTGCCCACGGTGATAATGGGTATTATTACAGTGTTCATCTTGACAGAGCCCAAGTTGGCAGTGGCCATGGTGACAGTGCCCACAATGACAGTGCCCATGGTAACAGTGCCGACAGTGACAGTGCCCATGGTGACACTTCTCACAGTGAATGTGCCCATGGGGACAGTTACCATGATGAGATTTCTCACGGTGATAGTGCCCGTTGTGACAGTGCTCACACTGACAATGCCCATGGTGCCACTGCCCATAGAGACATTCCGCACGGTCACTTTTCTCACGGTGAAAGTACCTATGGTGACACTGCACCTGGTGGCAGTGCAAAATGGTGACAGTGCCCATGGTGACATTGCTCATAGTGACTTTGCTTACAGTGATAGTCCTTACGGTGACAGTGTGCACAGTGACACTGCACACAGTTGCAGTGTTCATGGTGACAGTGTTCACGGTGATACTTTCCATGGTGATAGTGCCCATGGTGACACTGCACATGGTGGCAGTGAAAAATGGTGACAGTTCCCCTGTTGTCAGTTCTCATGGTGACCGTGCACATGGTGACAACCCGTGCAGACTGTACTCATGGTGACAGTACTCACGGTGACAGTTCTCATGTTTGCAGTATCCATGGTGACAGTGCTCACAGTGATAGTGCCCATGGTGAGAGTGCCCATGATGACAGGGCCCATGGTGCCATTGCCTATGGTGACAGTGCTCATGGTAACAGTGCCCAAGGTGACAGTGACCATGGTGAGAGTGCTCACACTGATGGTGCCCATGGTGACAGTGCTCATGGTGTCTGTCTACATTGTGCCAGTACCCATGGCAACAGTGCTCATGGTGACAGGGACCACAGTGAGAGAGCTCACGGTGAGAGTGCTCACGGTAATAGTGCTCATGGTGACAGTGCAAATGGTGACAATACCATGGTGACAGTACTCATGTTGAAAATACCCATGGTGGCAGTTCTCATAGCGACAGATCTCATGGTGACATTGCTCATAATAGCAGTGCCCAGGTGCCAGTGCTCGTGGTGATGGTGCTAATGGTGACAGTGCTCTTGGTGGCAGTTCCCATCGGGACAATACTGATGGTGACACTGTGCATTGTTACAGTGCCCATGGTAACCGTGTTCACGGTGATAGTGCACATCGTGACAGTGCCCATGGTGGTAGTTCACCTGGTGACAGTGCTAAATAGTGACAGTGCACATGCTGACAGTGCTCACGGTGATAGTGCCCATGGTGACAGTGCACACGGTCATAATGGGCATTGTTACAGAGTTCATGGTGACAGCACACGGTGGCAGTGGCCATGGAGACAGTGCCCACAATGACAGTGCCCATGGTGACAGTGCCGACAGTGACAGTGCCCATGGTGACACTTCTCATGGTGACAGTGCCCATGGGGACAGTTAGCATGGTGAGATTTCTAATGGTGATAGTGCCCGTTGTGCCAGTGCTCACAGTAACAATGCCCATGGGGCCAGTGCCCATAGAGTCATTCCGCACGGTCACATTTCTCACGGTGAAAGTGCCTATGGTGATATTAACCATGGTGACACTGCACATGGTGGCAGAGCAAAATGGTGACAGTGCCCATGGTGACATTGCTCATAGTGACTTTGCTTACAGTGATAGTCCTTACGGTGACAGTGTGCACAGTGACACTGCACACAGTTGCAGTGTTCATGGTGACAGTGTTCACGGTGATACTTTCCATGGTGATAGTGCCCATGGTGACACTGCACATGGTGGCAGTGAAAAATGGTGACAGTTCCCCTGTTGTCAGTTCTCATGGTGACCTTGCACATGGTGACAACCCGTGCAGACTGTACTCATGGTGACAGTACTCACGGTGACAGTTCTCATGTTTGCAGTATCCATGGTGACAGTGCTCACAGTGATAGTGCCCATGGTGAGAGTGCCCATGATGACAGGGCCCATGGTGCCATTGCCTATGGTGACAGTGCTCATGGTAACAGTGCCCAAGGTGACAGTGACCATGGTGAGAGTGCTCACACTGATGGTGCCCATGGTGACAGTGCTCATGGTGTCTGTCTACATTGTGCCAGTACCCATGGCAACAGTGCTCATGGTGACAGGGACCACAGTGAGAGAGCTCACGGTGAGAGTGCTCACGGTAATAGTGCTCATGGTGACAGTGCAAATGGTGACAATACCATGGTGACAGTACTCATGTTGAAAATACCCATGGTGGCAGTTCTCATAGCGACAGATCTCATGGTGACATTGCTCATAATAGCAGTGCCCAGGTGCCAGTGCTCGTGGTGATGGTGCTAATGGTGACAGTGCTCTTGGTGGCAGTTCCCATCGGGACAATACTGATGGTGACACTGTGCATTGTTACAGTGCCCATGGTAACCGTGTTCACGGTGATAGTGCACATCGTGACAGTGCCCATGGTGGTAGTTCACCTGGTGACAGTGCTAAATAGTGACAGTGCACATGCTGACAGTGCTCACGGTGATAGTGCCCATGGTGACAGTGCACACGGTCATAATGGGCATTGTTACAGAGTTCATGGTGACAGCACACGGTGGCAGTGGCCATGGAGACAGTGCCCACAATGACAGTGCCCATGGTGACAGTGCCGACAGTGACAGTGCCCATGGTGACACTTCTCATGGTGACAGTGCCCATGGGGACAGTTAGCATGGTGAGATTTCTAACGGTGATAGTGCCCGTTGTGCCAGTGCTCACAGTAACAATGCCCATGGGGCCAGTGCCCATAGAGTCATTCCGCACGGTCACATTTCTCACGGTGAAAGTGCCTATGGTGATATTAACCATGGTGACACTGCACATGGTGGCAGAGCAAAATGGTGACAGTGCCCATGGTGACATTGCTCATGGTGACTTTGCTTACGGTGATAGTCCTTACAGTGACAGTACGCATGGTGACACTGCACACAGTGACAGTGTTCATGGTGAAAGTGTTCACGGTGATAGTTCCCATGGTGAGATTGTCCTGGTAACAGTGCCCATAGTCACAATTCTCATGGTGTAGTGCTCACAGTGACAGTGCCCATGGTGTCATGCCCATGGTGACAGTGCTCATGGTGACAGTGCTCATGTTGGCAGAGCCATAAATAAGAGTGCTCATTGTGGCAGTGCTCATGGTGTCCGTGCTCATGGTGACAGTGCCCATGATTACAGTGTTTATGGTGATAGATGTCACGGTGTCAGTGCCCACGCGGAGAGTGCCAAGGCTGACAAAGCCCAGGGTGATACTTCCCATTGTGACAGTGCCCACGGTGACAGTGCCCATGGTGACAGCACCCAGTGTGACAAGGCGCATGGTGACAGTGCTCACGGTGACAGTGCCCATGGTGACAGTGCCGATGGTGAGAGTGCCAATAGTGACAGTGCTCATGGTGAAACTGCCCACAGAGACATCGCCCATGGTGATAGTGTTCATGGTGACAACCCCACGGTGACAGTGCCAATGTTGATAGTCCCAGTGGTGACAGGTCTTACACTGAATGTGACCATGGTGTCTGTGCTCATGGTGACAGTGCTCAAGGTTATAGTCTCCATGTTGACAGTGCCGATGGTGACAATTCTCACGGTGACAGGGCCTATGGTGAAAATTCTCATAGTGACAGTGTTCACGGTGACAGTGCCCATGGTGCTATTACCCATGGTGACAGTTCTCATAGTGAAACTGCCCATGTTGACACTGCCCATGGTGGCAGTGCAAAATGGTGACAGTGCCCATGGTGATATTGCTCATGGTGACATTGCTTATGGTGATAGTGTGTATGGTGAAACTGCACACAGTGACATTGCTCATGGTGACAGTGTTCATGGCGTTAGTTCCTATGGTGAATGTGACCATGGGGACAGTGCCCATAGTCACAATTCTCATGGTGTAGTGCTCACGGTGACAGTGCCCATGGTGACAATACACAGGGTGACAGTATTCATGGTGACATTGCTCATGGTGAGAGTGCCCATGTTCACAACTGTCACGGTGATAGTTCCCATGGTGACAATACCCAGGGTAACAGAGCTGATGGTAAAAGTGTTCACGGTGACAGTGCCCATGGTGACAGTACCTAAGGTGACAATTCCCATGGTGAGACTGCTCATAGACAGTGCCCATGGTGACAATACCCAGCGTGTCCTGTCCATGGTGACAGTGATCATGGTGACACATCTCATGAGGACAGTGCCATAAGTGACAGTGCTCATGGTGACAGTGCCCATGGTGACAGTGCCTATGGTGATAGATATCATGGTGGCTGTGCCCAGGGAGACATTGCCCACGCTGACAAGACCCATGGTGATACTTCCCATTGTGACAGTGCCATCGGTGGCAGAGCCCATGGTGACAGTGCCCAAGATCACAGAGCCCATGGTGAGAGTGCTAACGGTGACTGTGCCCATGGTGACAGCACCCAGTGTGAAAATGCCCATTGTGACAGTGCTCACGGTGACCATGCCAATGGTGATAGTGCCAATAGTGAGAGTGCTCACGGTGACACTGCCCATGGACACACTGCCCATTGTGATAGTGCCCATCATGACAACCCCTCGGAGGCAGTGCCAATGGTGAGAGTCCCCGTGGTGACAGTTCTCATGGTGAAAGTGATCCTTTTGAAATTGCTCATGGTGACAGTGCTCATGGTGACAGTGCTCAAGGTGATAGTCTCCATGTTGACAGTGTGCATGGTGACTGTTCTCACGGTGACAGTGCCTATGGTGATTATGCTCTTAGTGACAGTGCTCATGGTGACAGTGCCCATGGTGACAGTGACCACGGTGACTGTTCTCACCGTGGTAGTGCCCATGGTGACAGTGTTCATGATGACAGTCCGCATTAAGGCTATGCCCGTGGTGACATTGCTAATGGTGATAATTCTCATGGTGATAGTACGCACGTTGAAAATGACAAAGGTGACAACACCCAGGTGATAATAATCATGGTGAAAGTGCCCATGGTGGCAGTTCTCATACTGACAGTTCTTGTGACAGTGCTCATGGTGGCAGTGCTCGTGGTGACAGTGCTCTTGGTGACAGTGCTCATGGTGGCAGTGCCCATGGTGAGACTACCGATGGTGACCCTGCCCATGGTGACAGTGCACATGGTCATGGTGCCTCTGGTGGCAGTGCAATATAGTGAGAATGCCCATGATGATATTGCTCATGGTGATAGTGCCCATGGTGAGAGTGCCCATGGTTCCAGTGCTCATGGTGACAGTGCCCATTGTGACAGTGCCCTTGGTGACAGTGCACACCATGAGAGTGCCCATGGTGTCTGTGCCCATGGTGACAGTTCTTATCATGAGAGTGTTCACGGTAGCAGTGTTCATGGTAATAGTGCTCACGGAGGCATTGCCCACAATGAGAGTGCCCACGGTGAGAATACTGACTGTGACAGTGCCCATGATGACTTTTCTCTCTGTGACAGTGCCCTTGGGGACAGTTAGCACGGTGAGATTTCTCACAGTGATAGTGCACATTGTTTCAGTGCTCATAGTGACAAGACCCTAGGCGCCAGTGCCCATCATGGCATTGCTCACGGTGATATTTCTCACGGTGACAGTGCCCATGGTGATATTACCCATGGTGACAGTACTCAGTGATCAAGTGCTCATGGTGACATGGCATAAGGTGATAATGCTCACGGTGGCAGTGCAAAATGGTGACAGTGCCCATGGGGACATTGCTCATAGTGACTTTGCTTACAGTGATAGTCCTTACGGTGACAGTGTGCATGGTGACACTGCACACAGTTGCAGTGTTCATGGTGACGGTGTTCACGGTGATACTTTCCATGGTGATAGTGCCCATGGTGACACTGCACATGGTGGCAGTGAAAAATGGTGACAGTGCCCCTGTTGTCAGTTCTCATGGTGACCGTGCACATGGTGACAACCCGTGCAGACTCTACTCATGGTGACAGTACTCACGGTGACAGTTCTCATGTTTGCAGTATCCATGGTGACAGTGCTCACAGTGATAGTGCCCATGGTGAGAGTGCCCATGATGACAGGGCCCATGGTGCCATTGCCTATGGTGACAGTGCTCATGGTAACAGTGCCCAAGGTGACAGTGACCATGGTGAGAGTGCTCACACTGATGGTGCCCATGGTGACAGTGCTCATGGTGTCTGTCTACATTGTGCCAGTACCCATGGCAACAGTGCTCATGGTGACAGGGACCACAGTGAGAGAGCTCACGGTGAGAGTGCTCACGGTAATAGTGCTCATGGTGACAGTGCAAATGGTGACAATACCATGGTGACAGTACTCATGTTGAAAATACCCATGGTGGCAGTTCTCATAGCGACAGATCTCATGGTGACATTGCTCATAATAGCAGTGCCCAGGTGCCAGTGCTCGTGGTGACGGTGCTAATGGTGACAGTGCTCTTGGTGGCAGTTCCCATCGGGACAATACTGATGGTGACACTGTGCATTGTTACAGTGCCCATGGTAACCGTGTTCACGGTGATAGTGCACAACGTGACAGTGCCCATGGTGGTAGTTCACCTGGTGACAGTGCTAAATAGTGACAGTGCACATGCTGACAGTGCTCACGGTGATAGTGCCCATGGTGACAGTGCACACGGTCATAATGGGCATTGTTACAGAGTTCATGGTGACAGCACACGGTGGCAGTGGCCATGGAGACAGTGCCCACAATGACAGTGCCCATGGTGACAGTGCCGACAGTGACAGTGCCCATGGTGACACTTCTCATGGTGACAGTGCCCATGGGGACAGTTAGCATGGTGAGATTTCTAACGGTGATAGTGCCCGTTGTGCCAGTGCTCACAGTAACAATGCCCATGGGGCCAGTGCCCATAGAGTCATTCCGCACGGTCACATTTCTCACGGTGAAAGTGCCTATGGTGATCTTAACCATGGTGACACTGCACATGGTGGCAGAGCAAAATGGCGACAGTGCCCATGGTGACATTGCTCATGGTGACTTTGCTTACGGTGATAGTCCTTACAGTGACAGTACGCATGGTGACACTGCACACAGTGACAGTGTTCATGGTGAAAGTGTTCACGGTGATAGTTCCCATGGTGAGATTGTCCTGGTAACAGTGCCCATAGTCACAATTCTCATGGTGTAGTGCTCACAGTGACAGTGCCCATGGTGTCATGCCCATGGTGACAGTGCTCATGGTGACAGTGCTCATGTTGGCAGAGGCATAAATAAGAGTGCTCATTGTGGCAGTGCTCATGGTGTCCGTGCTCATGGTGACAGTGCCCATGATTACAGTGTTTATGGTGATAGATGTCACGGTGTCAGTGCCCACGCGGAGAGTGCCAAGGCTGACAAAGCCCAGGGTGATACTTCCCATTGTGACAGTGCCCACGGTGACAGTGCCCATGGTGACAGCACCCAGTGTGACAAGGCGCATGGTGACAGTGCTCACGGTGACAGTGCCCATGGTGACAGTGCCGATGGTGAGAGTGCCAATAGTGACAGTGCTCATGGTGAAACTGCCCACAGAGACATCGCCCATGGTGATAGTGTTCATGGTGACAACCCCACGGTGACAGTGCCAATGTTGATAGTCCCAGTGGTGACAGGTCTTACATTGAATGTGACCATGGTGTCTGTGCTCATGGTGACAGTGCTCAAGGTTATAGTCTCCATGTTGACAGTGCCGATGGTGACAATTCTCACGGTGACAGGGCCTATGGTGAAAATTCTCATAGTGACAGTGTTCACGGTGACAGTGCCCATGGTGCTATTACCCATGGTGACAGTTCTCATAGTGAAACTGCCCATGTTGACACTGCCCATGGTGGCAGTGCAAAATGGTGACAGTGCCCATGGTGATATTGCTCATGGTGACATTGCTTATGGTGATAGTGTGTATGGTGAAACTGCACACAGTGACATTGCTCATGGTGACAGTGTTCATGGCGTTAGTTCCTATGGTGAATGTGACCATGGGGACAGTGCCCATAGTCACAATTCTCATGGTGTAGTGCTCACGGTGACAGTGCCCATGGTGACAATACACAGGGTGACAGTATTCATGGTGACATTGCTCATGGTGAGA
This sequence comes from Mesoplodon mirus, assembly GCF_964341445.2. NCBI lineage: Eukaryota > Metazoa > Chordata > Mammalia > Artiodactyla > Ziphiidae > Mesoplodon > Mesoplodon mirus. Next base: position 196,034 of record NW_028295259.1, read on the forward strand.
GTGCCCATGTTCACAACTGTCACGGTGATAGTTCCCATGGTGACAATACCCAGGGTAACAGAGCTGATGGTAAAAGTGTTCACGGTGACAGTGCCCATGGTGACAGTACCTAAGGTGACAATTCCCATGGTGAGACTGCTCATAGACAGTGCCCATGGTGACAATACCCAGCGTGTCCTGTCCATGGTGACAGTGATCATGGTGACACATCTCATGAGGACAGTGCCATAAGTGACAGTGCTCATGGTGACAGTGCCCATGGTGACAGTGCCTATGGTGATAGATATCATGGTGGCTGTGCCCAGGGAGACATTGCCCACGCTGACAAGACCCATGGTGATACTTCCCATTGTGACAGTGCCATCGGTGGCAGAGCCCATGGTGACAGTGCCCAAGATCACAGAGCCCATGGTGAGAGTGCTAACGGTGACTGTGCCCATGGTGACAGCACCCAGTGTGAAAATGCCCATTGTGACAGTGCTCACGGTGACCATGCCAATGGTGATAGTGCCAATAGTGAGAGTGCTCACGGTGACACTGCCCATGGACACACTGCCCATTGTGATAGTGCCCATCATGACAACCCCTCGGAGGCAGTGCCAATGGTGAGAGTCCCCGTGGTGACAGTTCTCATGGTGAAAGTGATCCTTTTGAAATTGCTCATGGTGACAGTGCTCATGGTGACAGTGCTCAAGGTGATAGTCTCCATGTTGACAGTGTGCATGGTGACTGTTCTCACGGTGACAGTGCCTATGGTGATTATGCTCTTAGTGACAGTGCTCATGGTGACAGTGCCCATGGTGACAGTGACCACGGTGACTGTTCTCACCGTGGTAGTGCCCATGGTGACAGTGTTCATGATGACAGTCCGCATTAAGGCTGTGCCCGTGGTGACATTGCTAATGGTGATAATTCTCACGGTGATAGTACGCACGTTGAAAATGACAAAGGTGACAACACCCAGGTGATAATAATCATGGTGAAAGTGCCCATGGTGGCAGTTCTCATACTGACAGTTCTTGTGACAGTGCTCATGGTGGCAGTGCTCGTGGTGACAGTGCTCTTGGTGACAGTGCTCATGGTGGCAGTGCCCATGGTGAGACTACCGATGGTGACCCTGCCCATGGTGACAGTGCACATGGTCATGGTGCCTCTGGTGGCAGTGCAATATAGTGAGAATGCCCATGATGATATTGCTCATGGTGATAGTGCCCATGGTGAGAGTGCCCATGGTTCCAGTGCTCATGGTGACAGTGCCCATTGTGACAGTGCCCTTGGTGACAGTGCACACCATGAGAGTGCCCATGGTGTCTGTGCCCATGGTGACAGTTCTTATCATGAGAGTGTTCACGGTAGCAGTGTTCATGGTAATAGTGCTCACGGAGGCATTGCCCACAATGAGAGTGCCCACGGTGAGAATACTGACTGTGACAGTGCCCATGATGACTTTTCTCTCTGTGACAGTGCCCTTGGGGACAGTTAGCACGGTGAGATTTCTCACAGTGATAGTGCACATTGTTTCAGTGCTCATAGTGACAAGACCCTAGGCGCCAGTGCCCATCATGGCATTGCTCACGGTGATATTTCTCACGGTGACAGTGCCCATGGTGATATTACCCATGGTGACAGTACTCAGTGATCAAGTGCTCATGGTGACATGGCATAAGGTGATAATGCTCACGGTGGCAGTGCAAAATGGTGACAGTGCCCATGGGGACATTGCTTAATGTGATAGTCCTTGTGGTGACATTGTGCATGGTGACATTGCCCACCATGACAGTGCTCTTGTTGACAGTGCTCATGGTGATAGTGCCAATGTTGGAAGTGCCCATCGTGAAAGTGTCCATGGTGACAGTTCTTATGATGAGAGTGGTCAGAGTGGCAGTGCTCATGGTGAAAGTGCCCATGGTGACAGAGCCCACGGTGACAGTGTCCATAGTTATAGTGTCCATGGTGACAGTACTAACAGTGAAATTGTCCATGGGGACACTGCCCATGGTGAAAGTGCCCATGGTCACAACACTCACGGTGATAGTGCTCACGGTGAGAGTGGCCATGGTGACAGTGACCACGGTGACAGTTCTAATGGTGATACTGCCCATGATGACAGTGCTCATGGTGACAGTCCACATTGTACCAGTGCCCAAGGTGACAGTGCTCATGGTGACAGTGCCCAAAGTCACAATACCCATGGTGACAGTGCCCAGGCTGACAGTTCTCAAGGTGATAGTGCCCATGGTGACAGTGCCCATGGTGATACAGAGAATGGGGACAGTGCTTATGGTGACAGTGGTCATGGTTGCAGTACCCATGGTGATAGTGCTGAAACTGACAGTGCCCTTGGGGATAGTGCCCATGGTGAGTGTGCTCGTGTTAATTGTGTCCATGGTGGCAGTTCCCATTGTGAAAGTGCTCATGATGACAGTGCCCATGTGGGTAGTTCCCATGGTGACAGTGCTCATGGTGATAGTGACCATGTTAAGAGTGCACATGGTGGCTGTGCCCTTGGTGACAGTGCCCATGATGACAGTATTCATGGTGACAGTGCTCACGGTGATAATGCCCATGGTGGCAGTGCACATGGTGGTAGTGCACATGGTGGCAGTGAAAAATGGTGACAGTTCCCATGCTGACAGTTCTCATTGTGACAATGCACACGGTCACAACCGATGCTGACACTGCTCATGGTAGCTGTACCCTTGGTGACAGTGCTCAGAGTGATAGTGCCCATGGTGGCAGTGCCCATGGTGACAGTGCCCATGGTGACAATGCCCATGATGACAGTGCTCATGGTGACAGTGCTCATGTTGGCAGAGCCATAAATAAGAGTGCTCATTGTGGCAGTGCTCATGGTGTCCGTGCTCATGGTGACAGTGCCCATGATTACAGTGTTTATGGTGATAGATGTCACGGTGTCAGTGCCCACGCGGAGAGTGCCAAGGCTGACAAAGCCCAGGGTGATACTTCCCATTGTGACAGTGCCCACGGTGACAGTGCCCATGGTGACAGCACCCAGTGTGACAAGGCGCATGGTGACAGTGCTCACGGTGACAGTGCCCATGGTGACAGTGCCGATGGTGAGAGTGCCAATAGTGACAGTGCTCATGGTGAAACTGCCCACAGAGACATCGCCCATGGTGATAGTGTTCATGGTGACAACCCCACGGTGACAGTGCCAATGTTGATAGTCCCAGTGGTGACAGGTCTTACATTGAATGTGACCATGGTGTCTGTGCTCATGGTGACAGTGCTCAAGGTTATAGTCTCCATGTTGACAGTGCCGATGGTGACAATTCTCACGGTGACAGGGCCTATGGTGAAAATTCTCATAGTGACAGTGTTCACGGTGACAGTGCCCATGGTGCTATTACCCATGGTGACAGTTCTCATAGTGAAACTGCCCATGTTGACACTGCCCATGGTGGCAGTGCAAAATGGTGACAGTGCCCATGGTGATATTGCTCATGGTGACATTGCTTATGGTGATAGTGTGTATGGTGAAACTGCACACAGTGACATTGCTCATGGTGACAGTGTTCATGGCGTTAGTTCCTATGGTGAATGTGACCATGGGGACAGTGCCCATAGTCACAATTCTCATGGTGTAGTGCTCACGGTGACAGTGCCCATGGTGACAATACACAGGGTGACAGTATTCATGGTGACATTGCTCATGGTGAGAGTGCCCATGTTCACAACTGTCACGGTGATAGTTCCCATGGTGACAATACCCAGGGTAACAGAGCTGATGGTAAAAGTGTTCACGGTGACAGTGCCCATGGTGACAGTACCTAAGGTGACAATTCCCATGGTGAGACTGCTCATAGACAGTGCCCATGGTGACAATACCCAGCGTGTCCTGTCCATGGTGACAGTGATCATGGTGACACATCTCATGAGGACAGTGCCATAAGTGACAGTGCTCATTGTGGCAGTGCTCATGGTGACAGTGCCCATGGTGACAGTGCCTATGGTGATAGATATCATGGTGGCTGTGCCCAGGGAGACATTGCCCACGCTGACAAGACCCATGGTGATACTTCCCATTGTGACAGTGCCATCGGTGGCAGAGCCCATGGTGACAGTGCCCAAGATCACAGAGCCCATGGTGAGAGTGCTAACGGTGACTGTGCCCATGGTGACAGCACCCAGTGTGAAAATGCCCATTGTGACAGTGCTCACGGTGACCATGCCAATGGTGATAGTGCCAATAGTGAGAGTGCTCACGGTGACACTGCCCATGGACACACTGCCCATTGTGATAGTGCCCATCATGACAACCCCTCGGAGGCAGTGCCAATGGTGAGAGTCCCCGTGGTGACAGTTCTCATGGTGAAAGTGATCCTTTTGAAATTGCTCATGGTGACAGTGCTCATGGTGACAGTGCTCAAGGTGATAGTCTCCATGTTGACAGTGTGCATGGTGACTGTTCTCACGGTGACAGTGCCTATGGTGATTATGCTCTTAGTGACAGTGCTCATGGTGACAGTGCCCATGGTGACAGTGACCACGGTGACTGTTCTCACCGTGGTAGTGCCCATGGTGACAGTGTTCATGATGACAGTCCGCATTAAGGCTGTGCCCGTGGTGACATTGCTAATGGTGATAATTCTCACGGTGATAGTACGCACGTTGAAAATGACAAAGGTGACAACACCCAGGTGATAATAATCATGGTGAAAGTGCCCATGGTGGCAGTTCTCATACTGACAGTTCTTGTGACAGTGCTCATGGTGGCAGTGCTCGTGGTGACAGTGCTCTTGGTGACAGTGCTCATGGTGGCAGTGCCCATGGTGAGACTACCGATGGTGACCCTGCCCATGGTGACAGTGCACATGGTCATGGTGCCTCTGGTGGCAGTGCAATATAGTGAGAATGCCCATGATGATATTGCTCATGGTGATAGTGCCCATGGTGAGAGTGCCCATGGTTCCAGTGCTCATGGTGACAGTGCCCATTGTGACAGTGCCCTTGGTGACAGTGCACACCATGAGAGTGCCCATGGTGTCTGTGCCCATGGTGACAGTTCTTATCATGAGAGTGTTCACGGTAGCAGTGTTCATGGTAATAGTGCTCACGGAGGCATTGCCCACAATGAGAGTGCCCACGGTGAGAATACTGACTGTGACAGTGCCCATGATGACTTTTCTCTCTGTGACAGTGCCCTTGGGGACAGTTAGCACGGTGAGATTTCTCACAGTGATAGTGCACATTGTTTCAGTGCTCATAGTGACAAGACCCTAGGCGCCAGTGCCCATCATGGCATTGCTCACGGTGATATTTCTCACGGTGACAGTGCCCATGGTGATATTACCCATGGTGACAGTATTCAGTGATCAAGTGCTCATGGTGACATGGCATAAGGTGATAATGCTCACGGTGGCAGTGCAAAATGGTGACAGTGCCCATGGGGACATTGCTTAATGTGATAGTCCTTGTGGTGACATTGTGCATGGTGACATTGCCCACCATGACAGTGCTCTTGTTGACAGTGCTCATGGTGATAGTGCCAATGTTGGAAGTGCCCATCGTGAAAGTGTCCATGGTGACAGTTCTTATGATGAGAGTGGTCAGAGTGGCAGTGCTCATGGTGAAAGTGCCCATGGTGACAGAGCCCACGGTGACAGTGTCCATAGTTATAGTGTCCATGGTGACAGTACTAACAGTGAAATTGTCCATGGGGACACTGCCCATGGTGAAAGTGCCCATGGTCACAACACTCACGGTGATAGTGCTCACGGTGAGAGTGGCCATGGTGACAGTGACCACGGTGACAGTTCTAATGGTGATACTGCCCATGATGACAGTGCTCTGGTGACAGTCCACATTGTACCAGTGCCCAAGGTGACAGTGCTCATGGTGACAGTGCCCAAAGTCACAATACCCATGGTGACAGTGCCCAGGCTGACAGTTCTCAAGGTGATAGTGCCCATGGTGACAGTGCACATGGTGATACAGAGAATGGGGACAGTGCTTATGGTGACAGTGGTCATGGTTGCAGTACCCATGGTGATAGTGCTGAAACTGACAGTGCCCTTGGGGGTAGTGCCCATGGTGAGTGTGCTCGTGTTAATTGTGTCCATGGTGGCAGTTCCCATTGTGAAAGTGCTCATGATGACAGTGCCCATGTGGGTAGTTCCCATGGTGACAGTGCTCATGGTGATAGTGACCATGTTAAGAGTGCACATGGTGGCTGTGCCCTTGGTGACAGTGCCCATGATGACAGTATTCATGGTGACAGTGCTCACGGTGATAATGCCCATGGTGGCAGTGCACATGGTGGTAGTGCACATGGTGGCAGTGAAAAATGGTGACAGTTCCCATGCTGACAGTTCTCATTGTGACAATGCACACGGTCACAACCGATGCTGACACTGCTCATGGTAGCTGTACCCTTGGTGACAGTGCTCAGAGTGATAGTGCCCATGGTGGCAGTGCCCATGGTGACAGTGCCCATGGTGACAATGCCCATGATGACAGTGCTCATGGTGACAGTGCTCATGTTGGCAGAGCCATAAATAAGAGTGCTCATTGTGGCAGTGCTCATGGTGTCCGTGCTCATGGTGACAGTGCCCATGATTACAGTGTTTATGGTGATAGATGTCACGGTGTCAGTGCCCACGCGGAGAGTGCCAAGGCTGACAAAGCCCAGGGTGATACTTCCCATTGTGACAGTGCCCACGGTGACAGTGCCCATGGTGACAGCACCCAGTGTGACAAGGCGCATGGTGACAGTGCTCACGGTGACAGTGCCCATGGTGACAGTGCCGATGGTGAGAGTGCCAATAGTGACAGTGCTCATGGTGAAACTGCCCACAGAGACATCGCCCATGGTGATAGTGTTCATGGTGACAACCCCACGGTGACAGTGCCAATGTTGATAGTCCCAGTGGTGACAGGTCTTACATTGAATGTGACCATGGTGTCTGTGCTCATGGTGACAGTGCTCAAGGTTATAGTCTCCATGTTGACAGTGCCGATGGTGACAATTCTCATGGTGACAGGGCCTATGGTGAAAATTCTCATAGTGACAGTGTTCACGGTGACAGTGCCCATGGTGCTATTACCCATGGTGACAGTTCTCATAGTGAAACTGCCCATGTTGACACTGCCCATGGTGGCAGTGCAAAATGGTGACAGTGCCCATGGTGATATTGCTCATGGTGACATTGCTTATGGTGATAGTGTGTATGGTGAAACTGCACACAGTGACATTGCTCATGGTGACAGTGTTCATGGCGTTAGTTCCTATGGTGAATGTGACCATGGGGACAGTGCCCATAGTCACAATTCTCATGGTGTAGTGCTCACGGTGACAGTGCCCATGGTGACAATACACAGGGTGACAGTATTCATGGTGACATTGCTCATGGTGAGAGTGCCCATGTTCACAACTGTCACGGTGATAGTTCCCATGGTGACAATACCCAGGGTAACAGAGCTGATGGTAAAAGTGTTCACGGTGACAGTGCCCATGGTGACAGTACCTAAGGTGACAATTCCCATGGTGAGACTGCTCATAGACAGTGCCCATGGTGACAATACCCAGCGTGTCCTGTCCATGGTGACAGTGATCATGGTGACACATCTCATGAGGACAGTGCCATAAGTGACAGTGCTCATTGTGGCAGTGCTCATGGTGACAGTGCCCATGGTGACAGTGCCTATGGTGATAGATATCATGGTGGCTGTGCCCAGGGAGACATTGCCCACGCTGACAAGACCCATGGTGATACTTCCCATTGTGACAGTGCCATCGGTGGCAGAGCCCATGGTGACAGTGCCCAAGATCACAGAGCCCATGGTGAGAGTGCTAACGGTGACTGTGCCCATGGTGACAGCACCCAGTGTGAAAATGCCCATTGTGACAGTGCTCACGGTGACCATGCCAATGGTGATAGTGCCAATAGTGAGAGTGCTCACGGTGACACTGCCCATGGACACACTGCCCATTGTGATAGTGCCCATCATGACAACCCCTCGGAGGCAGTGCCAATGGTGAGAGTCCCCGTGGTGACAGTTCTCATGGTGAAAGTGATCCTTTTGAAATTGCTCATGGTGACAGTGCTCATGGTGACAGTGCTCAAGGTGATAGTCTCCATGTTGACAGTGTGCATGGTGACTGTTCTCACGGTGACAGTGCCTATGGTGATTATGCTCTTAGTGACAGTGCTCATGGTGACAGTGCCCATGGTGACAGTGACCACGGTGACTGTTCTCACCGTGGTAGTGCCCATGGTGACAGTGTTCATGATGACAGTCCGCATTAAGGCTGTGCCCGTGGTGACATTGCTAATGGTGATAATTCTCACGGTGATAGTACGCACGTTGAAAATGACAAAGGTGACAACACCCAGGTGATAATAATCATGGTGAAAGTGCCCATGGTGGCAGTTCTCATACTGACAGTTCTTGTGACAGTGCTCATGGTGGCAGTGCTCGTGGTGACAGTGCTCTTGGTGACAGTGCTCATGGTGGCAGTGCCCATGGTGAGACTACCGATGGTGACCCTGCCCATGGTGACAGTGCACATGGTCATGGTGCCTCTGGTGGCAGTGCAATATAGTGAGAATGCCCATGATGATATTGCTCATGGTGATAGTGCCCATGGTGAGAGTGCCCATGGTTCCAGTGCTCATGGTGACAGTGCCCATTGTGACAGTGCCCTTGGTGACAGTGCACACCATGAGAGTGCCCATGGTGTCTGTGCCCATGGTGACAGTTCTTATCATGAGAGTGTTCACGGTAGCAGTGTTCATGGTAATAGTGCTCACGGAGGCATTGCCCACAATGAGAGTGCCCACGGTGAGAATACTGACTGTGACAGTGCCCATGATGACTTTTCTCTCTGTGACAGTGCCCTTGGGGACAGTTAGCACGGTGAGATTTCTCACAGTGATAGTGCACATTGTTTCAGTGCTCATAGTGACAAGACCCTAGGCGCCAGTGCCCATCATGGCATTGCTCACGGTGATATTTCTCACGGTGACAGTGCCCATGGTGATATTACCCATGGTGACAGTACTCAGTGATCAAGTGCTCATGGTGACATGGCATAAGGTGATAATGCTCACGGTGGCAGTGCAAAATGGTGACAGTGCCCATGGGGACATTGCTTAATGTGATAGTCCTTGTGGTGACATTGTGCATGGTGACATTGCCCACCATGACAGTGCTCTTGTTGACAGTGCTCATGGTGATAGTGCCAATGTTGGAAGTGCCCATCGTGAAAGTGTCCATGGTGACAGTTCTTATGATGAGAGTGGTCAGAGTGGCAGTGCTCATGGTGAAAGTGCCCATGGTGACAGAGCCCACGGTGACAGTGTCCATAGTTATAGTGTCCATGGTGACAGTACTAACAGTGAAATTGTCCATGGGGACACTGCCCATGGTGAAAGTGCCCATGGTCACAACACTCACGGTGATAGTGCTCACGGTGAGAGTGGCCATGGTGACAGTGACCACGGTGACAGTTCTAATGGTGATACTGCCCATGATGACAGTGCTCTGGTGACAGTCCACATTGTACCAGTGCCCAAGGTGACAGTGCTCATGGTGACAGTGCCCAAAGTCACAATACCCATGGTGACAGTGCCCAGGCTGACAGTTCTCAAGGTGATAGTGCCCATGGTGACAGTGCACATGGTGATACAGAGAATGGGGACAGTGCTTATGGTGACAGTGGTCATGGTTGCAGTACCCATGGTGATAGTGCTGAAACTGACAGTGCCCTTGGGGATAGTGCCCATGGTGAGTGTGCTCGTGTTAATTGTGTCCATGGTGGCAGTTCCCATTGTGAAAGTGCTCATGATGACAGTGCCCATGTGGGTAGTTCCCATGGTGACAGTGCTCATGGTGATAGTGACCATGTTAACAGTGCACATGGTGGCTGTGCCCTTGGTGACAGTGCCCATGATGACAGTATTCATGGTGACAGTGCTCACGGTGATAATGCCCATGGTGGCAGTGCACATGGTGGTAGTGCACATGGTGGAAGTGAAAAATGGTGACAGTTCCCATGCTGACAGTTCTCACTGTGACAATGCACACGGTCACAACCGATGCTGACACTGCTCATGGTAGCTGTACCCTTGGTGACAGTGCTCAGAGTGATAGTGCCCATGGTGGCAGTGCCCATGGTGACACTGCCCATGGTGACAATGCCCATGATGACAGTGCTCATGGTGACAGTGCTCATGTTGGCAGAGCCATAAATAAGAGTGCTCATTGTGGCAGTGCTCATGGTGTCCGTGCTCATGGTGACAGTGCCCATGATTACAGTGTTTATGGTGATAGATGTCACGGTGTCAGTGCCCACGCGGAGAGTGCCAAGGCTGACAAAGCCCAGGGTGATACTTCCCATTGTGACAGTGCCCACGGTGACAGTGCCCATGGTGACAGCACCCAGTGTGACAAGGCGCATGGTGACAGTGCTCACGGTGACAGTGCCCATGGTGACAGTGCCGATGGTGAGAGTGCCAATAGTGACAGTGCTCATGGTGAAACTGCCCACAGAGACATCGCCCATGGTGATAGTGTTCATGGTGACAACCCCACGGTGACAGTGCCAATGTTGATAGTCCCAGTGGTGACAGGTCTTACATTGAATGAGACCATGGTGTCTGTGCTCATGGTGACAGTGCTCAAGGTTATAGTCTCCATGTTGACAGTGCCGATGGTGACAATTCTCACGGTGACAGGGCCTATGGTGAAAATTCTCATAGTGACAGTGTTCACGGTGACAGTGCCCATGGTGCTATTACCCATGGTGACAGTTCTCATAGTGAAACTGCCCATGTTGACACTGCCCATGGTGGCAGTGCAAAATGGTGACAGTGCCCATGGTGATATTGCTCATGGTGACATTGCTTATGGTGATAGTGTGTATGGTGAAACTGCACACAGTGACATTGCTCATGGTGACAGTGTTCATGGCGTTAGTTCCTATGGTGAATGTGACCATGGGGACAGTGCCCATAGTCACAATTCTCATGGTGTAGTGCTCACGGTGACAGTGCCCATGGTGACAATACACAGGGTGACAGTATTCATGGTGACATTGCTCATGGTGAGAGTGCCCATGTTCACAACTGTCACGGTGATAGTTCCCATGGTGACAATACCCAGGGTAACAGAGCTGATGGTAAAAGTGTTCACGGTGACAGTGCCCATGGTGACAGTACCTAAGGTGACAATTCCCATGGTGAGACTGCTCATAGACAGTGCCCATGGTGACAATACCCAGCGTGTCCTGTCCATGGTGACAGTGATCATGGTGACACATCTCATGAGGACAGTGCCATAAGTGGCAGTGCTCATGGTGACAGTGCCCATGGTGACAGTGCCTATGGTGATAGATATCATGGTGGCTGTGCCCAGGGAGACATTGCCCACGCTGACAAGACCCATGGTGATACTTCCCATTGTGACAGTGCCATCGGTGGCAGAGCCCATGGTGACAGTGCCCAAGATCACAGAGCCCATGGTGAGAGTGCTAACGGTGACTGTGCCCATGGTGACAGCACCCAGTGTGAAAATGCCCATTGTGACAGTGCTCACGGTGACCATGCCAATGGTGATAGTGCCAATAGTGAGAGTGCTCACGGTGACACTGCCCATGGACACACTGCCCATTGTGATAGTGCCCATCATGACAACCCCTCGGAGGCAGTGCCAATGGTGAGAGTCCCCGTGGTGACAGTTCTCATGGTGAAAGTGATCCTTTTGAAATTGCTCATGGTGACAGTGCTCATGGTGACAGTGCTCAAGGTGATAGTCTCCATGTTGACAGTGTGCATGGTGACTGTTCTCACGGTGACAGTGCCTATGGTGATTATGCTCTTAGTGACAGTGCTCATGGTGACAGTGCCCATGGTGACAGTGACCACGGTGACTGTTCTCACCGTGGTAGTGCCCATGGTGACAGTGTTCATGATGACAGTCCGCATTAAGGCTGTGCCCGTGGTGACATTGCTAATGGTGATAATTCTCACGGTGATAGTACGCACGTTGAAAATGACAAAGGTGACAACACCCAGGTGATAATAATCATGGTGAAAGTGCCCATGGTGGCAGTTCTCATACTGACAGTTCTTGTGACAGTGCTCATGGTGGCAGTGCTCGTGGTGACAGTGCTCTTGGTGACAGTGCTCATGGTGGCAGTGCCCATGGTGAGACTACCGATGGTGACCCTGCCCATGGTGACAGTGCACATGGTCATGGTGCCTCTGGTGGCAGTGCAATATAGTGAGAATGCCCATGATGATATTGCTCATGGTGATAGTGCCCATGGTGAGAGTGCCCATGGTTCCAGTGCTCATGGTGACAGTGCCCATTGTGACAGTGCCCTTGGTGACAGTGCACACCATGAGAGTGCCCATGGTGTCTGTGCCCATGGTGACAGTTCTTATCATGAGAGTGTTCACGGTAGCAGTGTTCATGGTAATAGTGCTCACGGAGGCATTGCCCACAATGAGAGTGCCCACGGTGAGAATACTGACTGTGACAGTGCCCATGATGACTTTTCTCTCTGTGACAGTGCCCTTGGGGACATAGCACGGTGAGATTTCTCACAGTGATAGTGCACATTGTTTCAGTGCTCATAGTGCAAGACCCTAGGCGCCAGTGCCCATCATGGCATTGCTCACGGTGATATTTCTCACGGTGACAGTGCCCATGGTGATATTACCCATGGTGACAGTACTCAGTGATCAAGTGCTCATGGTGACATGGCATAAGGTGATAATGCTCACGGTGGCAGTGCAAAATGGTGACAGTGCCCATGGGGACATTGCTTAATGTGATAGTCCTTGTGGTGACATTGTGCATGGTGACATTGCCCACCATGACAGTGCTCTTGTTGACAGTGCTCATGGTGATAGTGCCAATGTTGGAAGTGCCCATCGTGAAAGTGTCCATGGTGACAGTTCTTATGATGAGAGTGGTCAGAGTGGCAGTGCTCATGGTGAAAGTGCCCATGGTGACAGAGCCCACGGTGACAGTGTCCATAGTTATAGTGTCCATGGTGACAGTACTAACAGTGAAATTGTCCATGGGGACACTGCCCATGGTGAAAGTGCCCATGGTCACAACACTCACGGTGATAGTGCTCACGGTGAGAGTGGCCATGGTGACAGTGACCACGGTGACAGTTCTAATGGTGATACTGCCCATGATGACAGTGCTCATGGTGACAGTCCACATTGTACCAGTGCCCAAGGTGACAGTGCTCATGGTGACAGTGCCCAAAGTCACAATACCCATGGTGACAGTGCCCAGGCTGACAGTTCTCAAGGTGATAGTGCCCATGGTGACAGTGCCCATGGTGATACAGAGAATGGGGACAGTGCTTATGGTGACAGTGGTCATGGTTGCAGTACCCATGGTGATAGTGCTGAAACTGACAGTGCCCTTGGGGATAGTGCCCATGGTGAGTGTGCTCGTGTTAATTGTGTCCATGGTGGCAGTTCCCATTGTGAAAGTGCTCATGATGACAGTGCCCATGTGGGTAGTTCCCATGGTGACAGTGCTCATGGTGATAGTGACCATGTTAAGAGTGCACATGGTGGCTGTGCCCTTGGTGACAGTGCCCATGATGACAGTATTCATGGTGACAGTGCTCACGGTGATAGTGACCATGGTGAGAGTGCACATGGTGGTAGTGCACATGGTGGCAGTGAAAAATGGTGACAGTTCCCATGCTGACAGTTCTCATTGTGACAATGCACACGGTCACAACCGATGCTGACACTGCTCATGGTAGCTGTACCCTTGGTGACAGTGCTCAGAGTGATAGTGCCCATGGTGGCAGTGTCCATGGTGACACTGCCCATGGTGACAATGCCCATGATGACAGTGCCCATGGAGTCAGTGCCCACGGAGCCATTGCCTATGGTAACAGTGCTCACAGTGACAGTACCCATGGTAACAGTGACCATGGTGAGAGTGCTCATGGTGATAGTGTCTATGGTGACAGATCACACTGTGACAGTCCGCATTGTGCCAGTACCAATAGTGACAGTGCCCATGGTGACATTGACCACGGTGAGAGTGATCACGGTGCTAGTGCTCACAGTAATAGTGCTCATGGTGACAGTGCCGACAGTGAAGGTGCTCACGGTGACAGTGCCTCTGGTGATAGTGCCCATGGTGAGAGTCAGCCCATTGATAGTGCCCATGGTGGCAGTTCCCATTGTGAAAATGCTCATGATGACATTGCCCATGTTGGTAGTCCCCATGGTGACAGTGCTCACGGTGATAGTGACCTTGGTAACTGTGCACATGGTGGCCGTGCCCTTGGTGACAGTGCCAATGATGACAGTACTCATGGTGACAGTTCTCACGGTGATAGTGCCCATGGTGATATTGCACATGGTGGCAGTGAAAAATGGTGACAGTGCCCATGTTGACAGTTCTCATGGTGACAGTGCACACGGTGACAACCCATGCAGACAGTACTCACGGTGACAGTTCTCATGGTTGCAGTACCCATGGTGACAGTGCTCACAGTGATACTGCCCGTGGTGGCAGTGCCCATGGTGACAGTGCCCATGGTGACACTGCCCATGATGACAGTGCCCATGGTGAAAGTTCCCACGGCGCCATTGCCTATGGTGACAGTGCTCATGGTAACAGTGCCCATGGTGACAGTGACCATGGTGAGAGTGCTCACACTGATAGTGCCCATGGTGACAGGGCTCATGGTGCCAGTCCGCATTGTGCCAGTACCCATGGCGACAGTGCTCATGGTGACACTGACCACAGTGAGAGTGCTCACTGTGATAGAGCTCACGGTAATAGTGCTCATGGTGACAGTGCAAAGGGTGACAATACCCATGGTGACAGTACTCATGTTGAAAATACCCATGGTGGCAGTTCTCATGGTGACAGTGCTCATAATAGCAGTGCCCAAGGTGGCAGTCCTCGTGGTGACAGTGCTAATGGTGACAGTGCTCTTGGTGGCAGTTCCCATGGGGACAGTACCGATGGTGACCCTGTGCATTGTTACAGTGCCCATGGTAACCGTGCTCACGGTGGTAGTGCACATCGTGACAGTGCCCATGGTGGCAGTTCACCTGGTGACAGTGCTAAATCGTGACAGTGCACATGCTGACAGTGCTCACGGTGATAGTGCCCATGGTGACAGTGCCCACGGTGATAATGGGTATTATTACAGTGTTCATCTTGACAGAGCCCAAGGTGGCAGTGGCCATGGTGACAGTGCCCACAATGACAGTGCCCATGGTAACAGTGCCGACAGTGACAGTGCCCATGGTGACACTTCTCACAGTGAATGTGCCCATGGGGACAGTTACCATGATGAGATTTCTCACGGTGATAGTGCCCGTTGTGACAGTGCTCACACTGACAATGCCCATGGTGCCACTGCCCATAGAGACATTCCGCACGGTCACTTTTCTCACGGTGAAAGTACCTATGGTGACACTGCACCTGGTGGCAGTGCAAAATGGTGACAGTGCCCATGGTGACATTGCTCATAGTGACTTTGCTTACAGTGATAGTCCTTACGGTGACAGTGTGCACGGTGACACTGCACACAGTTGCAGTGTTCATGGTGACAGTGTTCACGGTGATACTTTCCATGGTGATAGTGCCCATGGTGACACTGCACATGGTGGCAGTGAAAAATGGTGACAGTGCCCCTGTTGTCAGTTCTCATGGTGACCGTGCACATGGTGACAACCCGTGCAGACTGTACTCATGGTGACAGTACTCACGGTGACAGTTCTCATGTTTGCAGTATCCATGGTGACAGTGCTCACAGTGATAGTGCCCATGGTGAGAGTGCCCATGATGACAGGGCCCATGGTGCCATTGCCTATGGTGACAGTGCTCATGGTAACAGTGCCCAAGGTGACAGTGACCATGGTGAGAGTGCTCACACTGATGGTGCCCATGGTGACAGTGCTCATGGTGTCTGTCTACATTGTGCCAGTACCCATGGCAACAGTGCTCATGGTGACAGGGACCACAGTGAAAGAGCTCACGGTGAGAGTGCTCACGGTAATAGTGCTCATGGTGACAGTGCAAATGGTGACAATACCATGGTGACAGTACTCATGTTGAAAATACCCATGGTGGCAGTTCTCATAGCAACAGATCTCATGGTGACATTGCTCATAATAGCAGTGCCCAGGTGCCAGTGCTCGTGGTGACGGTGCTAATGGTGACAGTGCTCTTGGTGGCAGTTCCCATCGGGACAATACTGATGGTGACACTGTGCATTGTTACAGTGCCCATGGTAACCGTGTTCACGGTGATAGTGCACATCGTGACAGTGCCCATGGTGGTAGTTCACCTGGTGACAGTGCTAAATAGTGACAGTGCACATGCTGACAGTGCTCACGGTGATAGTGCCCATGGTGACAGTGCACACGGTCATAATGGGCATTGTTACAGAGTTCATGGTGACAGCACACGGTGGCAGTGGCCATGGAGACAGTGCCCACAATGACAGTGCCCATGGTGACAGTGCCGACAGTGACAGTGCCCATGGTGACACTTCTCATGGTGACAGTGCCCATGGGGACAGTTAGCATGGTGAGATTTCTAACGGTGATAGTGCCCGTTGTGCCAGTGCTCACAGTAACAATGCCCATGGGGCCAGTGCCCATAGAGTCATTCCGCACGGTCACATTTCTCACGGTGAAAGTGCCTATGGTGATATTAACCATGGTGACACTGCACATGGTGGCAGAGCAAAATGGTGACAGTGCCCATGGTGACATTGCTCATGGTGACTTTGCTTACGGTGATAGTCCTTACAGTGACAGTACGCATGGTGACACTGCACACAGTGACAGTGTTCATGGTGAAAGTGTTCACGGTGATAGTTCCCATGGTGAGATTGTCCTGGTAACAGTGCCCATAGTCACAATTCTCATGGTGTAGTGCTCACAGTGACAGTGCCCATGGTGTCATGCCCATGGTGACAGTGCTCATGGTGACAGTGCTCATGTTGGCAGAGCCATAAATAAGAGTGCTCATTGTGGCAGTGCTCATGGTGTCCGTGCTCATGGTGACAGTGCCCATGATTACAGTGTTTATGGTGATAGATGTCACGGTGTCAGTGCCCACGCGGAGAGTGCCAAGGCTGACAAAGCCCAGGGTGATACTTCCCATTGTGACAGTGCCCACGGTGACAGTGCCCATGGTGACAGCACCCAGTGTGACAAGGCGCATGGTGACAGTGCTCACGGTGACAGTGCCCATGGTGACAGTGCCGATGGTGAGAGTGCCAATAGTGACAGTGCTCATGGTGAAACTGCCCACAGAGACATCGCCCATGGTGATAGTGTTCATGGTGACAACCCCACGGTGACAGTGCCAATGTTGATAGTCCCAGTGGTGACAGGTCTTACATTGAATGTGACCATGGTGTCTGTGCTCATGGTGACAGTGCTCAAGGTTATAGTCTCCATGTTGACAGTGCCGATGGTGACAATTCTCACGGTGACAGGGCCTGTGGTGAAAATTCTCATAGTGACAGTGTTCACGGTGACAGTGCCCATGGTGCTATTACCCATGGTGACAGTTCTCATAGTGAAACTGCCCATGTTGACACTGCCCATGGTGGCAGTGCAAAATGGTGACAGTGCCCATGGTGATATTGCTCATGGTGACATTGCTTATGGTGATAGTGTGTATGGTGAAACTGCACACAGTGACTTTGCTCATGGTGACAGTGTTCATGGCGTTAGTTCCTATGGTGAATGTGACCATGGGGACAGTGCCCATAGTCACAATTCTCATGGTGTAGTGCTCACGGTGACAGTGCCCATGGTGACAATACACAGGGTGACAGTATTCATGGTGACATTGCTCATGGTGAGAGTGCCCATGTTCACAACTGTCACGGTGATAGTTCCCATGGTGACAATACCCAGGGTAACAGAGCTGATGGTAAAAGTGTTCACGGTGACAGTGCCCATGGTGACAGTACCTAAGGTGACAATTCCCATGGTGAGACTGCTCATAGACAGTGCCCATGGTGACAATACCCAGCGTGTCCTGTCCATGGTGACAGTGATCATGGTGACACATCTCATGAGGACAGTGCCATAAGTGACAGTGCTCATTGTGGCAGTGCTCATGGTGACAGTGCCCATGGTGACAGTGCCTATGGTGATAGATATCATGGTGGCTGTGCCCAGGGAGACATTGCCCACGCTGACAAGACCCATGGTGATACTTCCCATTGTGACAGTGCCATCGGTGGCAGAGCCCATGGTGACAGTGCCCAAGATCACAGAGCCCATGGTGAGAGTGCTAACGGTGACTGTGCCCATGGTGACAGCACCCAGTGTGAAAATGCCCATTGTGACAGTGCTCACGGTGACCATGCCAATGGTGATAGTGCCAATAGTGAGAGTGCTCACGGTGACACTGCCCATGGACACACTGCCCATTGTGATAGTGCCCATCATGACAACCCCTCGGAGGCAGTGCCAATGGTGAGAGTCCCCGTGGTGACAGTTCTCATGGTGAAAGTGATCCTTTTGAAATTGCTCATGGTGACAGTGCTCATGGTGACAGTGCTCAAGGTGATAGTCTCCATGTTGACAGTGTGCATGGTGACTGTTCTCACGGTGACAGTGCCTATGGTGATTATGCTCTTAGTGACAGTGCTCATGGTGACAGTGCCCATGGTGACAGTGACCACGGTGACTGTTCTCACCGTGGTAGTGCCCATGGTGACAGTGTTCATGATGACAGTCCGCATTAAGGCTGTGCCCGTGGTGACATTGCTAATGGTGATAATTCTCACGGTGATAGTACGCACGTTGAAAATGACAAAGGTGACAACACCCAGGTGATAATAATCATGGTGAAAGTGCCCATGGTGGCAGTTCTCATACTGACAGTTCTTGTGACAGTGCTCATGGTGGCAGTGCTCGTGGTGACAGTGCTCTTGGTGACAGTGCTCATGGTGGCAGTGCCCATGGTGAGACTACCGATGGTGACCCTGCCCATGGTGACAGTGCACATGGTCATGGTGCCTCTGGTGGCAGTGCAATATAGTGAGAATGCCCATGATGATATTGCTCATGGTGATAGTGCCCATGGTGAGAGTGCCCATGGTTCCAGTGCTCATGGTGACAGTGCCCATTGTGACAGTGCCCTTGGTGACAGTGCACACCATGAGAGTGCCCATGGTGTCTGTGCCCATGGTGACAGTTCTTATCATGAGAGTGTTCACGGTAGCAGTGTTCATGGTAATAGTGCTCACGGAGGCATTGCCCACAATGAGAGTGCCCACGGTGAGAATACTGACTGTGACAGTGCCCATGATGACTTTTCTCTCTGTGACAGTGCCCTTGGGGACATAGCACGGTGAGATTTCTCACAGTGATAGTGCACATTGTTTCAGTGCTCATAGTGACAAGACCCTAGGCGCCAGTGCCCATCATGGCATTGCTCACGGTGATATTTCTCACGGTGACAGTGCCCATGGTGATATTACCCATGGTGACAGTACTCAGTGATCAAGTGCTCATGGTGACATGGCATAAGGTGATAATGCTCACGGTGGCAGTGCAAAATGGTGACAGTGCCCATGGGGACATTGCTTAATGTGATAGTCCTTGTGGTGACATTGTGCATGGTGACATTGCCCACCATGACAGTGCTCTTGTTGACAGTGCTCATGGTGATAGTGCCAATGTTGGAAGTGCCCATCGTGAAAGTGTCCATGGTGACAGTTCTTATGATGAGAGTGGTCAGAGTGGCAGTGCTCATGGTGAAAGTGCCCATGGTGACAGAGCCCACGGTGACAGTGTCCATAGTTATAGTGTCCATGGTGACAGTACTAACAGTGAAATTGTCCATGGGGACACTGCCCATGGTGAAAGTGCCCATGGTCACAACACTCACGGTGATAGTGCTCACGGTGAGAGTGGCCATGGTGACAGTGACCACGGTGACAGTTCTAATGGTGATACTGCCCATGATGACAGTGCTCATGGTGACAGTCCACATTGTACCAGTGCCCAAGGTGACAGTGCTCATGGTGACAGTGCCCAAAGTCACAATACCCATGGTGACAGTGCCCAGGCTGACAGTTCTCAAGGTGATAGTGCCCATGGTGACAGTGCCCATGGTGATACAGAGAATGGGGACAGTGCTTATGGTGACAGTGGTCATGGTTGCAGTACCCATGGTGATAGTGCTGAAACTGACAGTGCCCTTGGGGATAGTGCCCATGGTGAGTGTGCTCGTGTTAATTGTGTCCATGGTGGCAGTTCCCATTGTGAAAGTGCTCATGATGACAGTGCCCATGTGGGTAGTTCCCATGGTGACAGTGCTCATGGTGATAGTGACCATGTTAAGAGTGCACATGGTGGCTGTGCCCTTGGTGACAGTGCCCATGATGACAGTATTCATGGTGACAGTGCTCACGGTGATAGTGACCATGGTGAGAGTGCACATGGTGGTAGTGCACATGGTGGCAGTGAAAAATGGTGACAGTTCCCATGCTGACAGTTCTCATTGTGACAATGCACACGGTCACAACCGATGCTGACACTGCTCATGGTAGCTATACCCTTGGTGACAGTGCTCAGAGTGATAGTGCCCATGGTGGCAGTGTCCATGGTGACACTGCCCATGGTGACAATGCCCATGATGACAGTGCCCATGGAGTCAGTGCCCACGGAGCCATTGCCTATGGTAACAGTGCTCACAGTGACAGTACCCATGGTAACAGTGACCATGGTGAGAGTGCTCATGGTGATAGTGTCTATGGTGACAGATCACACTGTGACAGTCCGCATTGTGCCAGTACCAATAGTGACAGTGCCCATGGTGACATTGACCACGGTGAGAGTGATCACGGTGCTAGTGCTCACAGTAATAGTGCTCATGGTGACAGTGCCGACAGTGAAGGTGCTCACGGTGACAGTGCCTCTGGTGATAGTGCCCATGGTGAGAGTCCGCCCATTGATAGTGCCCATGGTGGCAGTTCCCATTGTGAAAATGCTCATGATGACATTGCCCATGTTGGTAGTCCCCATGGTGACAGTGCTCACGGTGATAGTGACCTTGGTAACTGTGCACATGGTGGCCGTGCCCTTGGTGACAGTGCCAATGATGACAGTACTCATGGTGACAGTTCTCACGGTGATAGTGCCCATGGTGATATTGCACATGGTGGCAGTGAAAAATGGTGACAGTGCCCATGTTGACAGTTCTCATGGTGACAGTGCACACGGTGACAACCCATGCAGACAGTACTCACGGTGACAGTTCTCATGGTTGCAGTACCCATGGTGACAGTGCTCACAGTGATACTGCCCGTGGTGGCAGTGCCCATGGTGACAGTGCCCATGGTGACACTGCCCATGATGACAGTGCCCATGGTGAAAGTTCCCACGGCGCCATTGCCTATGGTGACAGTGCTCATGGTAACAGTGCCCATGGTGACAGTGACCATGGTGAGAGTGCTCACACTGATAGTGCCCATGGTGACAGGGCTCATGGTGCCAGTCCGCATTGTGCCAGTACCCATGGCGACAGTGCTCATGGTGACACTGACCACAGTGAGAGTGCTCACTGTGATAGAGCTCACGGTAATAGTGCTCATGGTGACAGTGCAAAGGGTGACAATACCCATGGTGACAGTACTCATGTTGAAAATACCCATGGTGGCAGTTCTCATGGTGACAGTGCTCATAATAGCAGTGCCCAAGGTGGCAGTCCTCGTGGTGACAGTGCTAATGGTGACAGTGCTCTTGGTGGCAGTTCCCATGGGGACAGTACCGATGGTGACCCTGTGCATTGTTACAGTGCCCATGGTAACCGTGCTCACGGTGGTAGTGCACATCGTGACAGTGCCCATGGTGGCAGTTCACCTGGTGACAGTGCTAAATCGTGACAGTGCACATGCTGACAGTGCTCACGGTGATAGTGCCCATGGTGACAGTGCCCACGGTGATAATGGGTATTATTACAGTGTTCATCTTGACAGAGCCCAAGGTGGCAGTGGCCATGGTGACAGTGCCCACAATGACAGTGCCCATGGTAACAGTGCCGACAGTGACAGTGCCCATGGTGACACTTCTCACAGTGAATGTGCCCATGGGGACAGTTACCATGATGAGATTTCTCACGGTGATAGTGCCCGTTGTGACAGTGCTCACACTGACAATGCCCATGGTGCCACTGCCCATAGAGACATTCCGCACGGTCACTTTTCTCACGGTGAAAGTACCTATGGTGACACTGCACCTGGTGGCAGTGCAAAATGGTGACAGTGCCCATGGTGACATTGCTCATAGTGACTTTGCTTACAGTGATAGTCCTTACGGTGACAGTGTGCACGGTGACACTGCACACAGTTGCAGTGTTCATGGTGACAGTGTTCACGGTGATACTTTCCATGGTGATAGTGCCCATGGTGACACTGCACATGGTGGCAGTGAAAAATGGTGACAGTGCCCCTGTTGTCAGTTCTCATGGTGACCGTGCACATGGTGACAACCCGTGCAGACTGTACTCATGGTGACAGTACTCACGGTGACAGTTCTCATGTTTGCAGTATCCATGGTGACAGTGCTCACAGTGATAGTGCCCATGGTGAGAGTGCCCATGATGACAGGGCCCATGGTGCCATTGCCTATGGTGACAGTGCTCATGGTAACAGTGCCCAAGGTGACAGTGACCATGGTGAGAGTGCTCACACTGATGGTGCCCATGGTGACAGTGCTCATGGTGTCTGTCTACATTGTGCCAGTACCCATGGCAACAGTGCTCATGGTGACAGGGACCACAGTGAGAGAGCTCACGGTGAGAGTGCTCACGGTAATAGTGCTCATGGTGACAGTGCAAATGGTGACAATACCATGGTGACAGTACTCATGTTGAAAATACCCATGGTGGCAGTTCTCATAGCAACAGATCTCATGGTGACATTGCTCATAATAGCAGTGCCCAGGTGCCAGTGCTCGTGGTGACGGTGCTAATGGTGACAGTGCTCTTGGTGGCAGTTCCCATCGGGACAATACTGATGGTGACACTGTGCATTGTTACAGTGCCCATGGTAACCGTGTTCACGGTGATAGTGCACATCGTGACAGTGCCCATGGTGGTAGTTCACCTGGTGACAGTGCTAAATAGTGACAGTGCACATGCTGACAGTGCTCACGGTGATAGTGCCCATGGTGACAGTGCACACGGTCATAATGGGCATTGTTACAGAGTTCATGGTGACAGCACACGGTGGCAGTGGCCATGGAGACAGTGCCCACAATGACAGTGCCCATGGTGACAGTGCCGACAGTGACAGTGCCCATGGTGACACTTCTCATGGTGACAGTGCCCATGGGGACAGTTAGCATGGTGAGATTTCTAACGGTGATAGTGCCCGTTGTGCCAGTGCTCACAGTAACAATGCCCATGGGGCCAGTGCCCATAGAGTCATTCCGCACGGTCACATTTCTCACGGTGAAAGTGCCTATGGTGATATTAACCATGGTGACACTGCACATGGTGGCAGAGCAAAATGGTGACAGTGCCCATGGTGACATTGCTCATGGTGACTTTGCTTACGGTGATAGTCCTTACAGTGACAGTACGCATGGTGACACTGCACACAGTGACAGTGTTCATGGTGAAAGTGTTCACGGTGATAGTTCCCATGGTGAGATTGTCCTGGTAACAGTGCCCATAGTCACAATTCTCATGGTGTAGTGCTCACAGTGACAGTGCCCATGGTGTCATGCCCATGGTGACAGTGCTCATGGTGACAGTGCTCATGTTGGCAGAGCCATAAATAAGAGTGCTCATTGTGGCAGTGCTCATGGTGTCCGTGCTCATGGTGACAGTGCCCATGATTACAGTGTTTATGGTGATAGATGTCACGGTGTCAGTGCCCACGCGGAGAGTGCCAAGGCTGACAAAGCCCAGGGTGATACTTCCCATTGTGACAGTGCCCACGGTGACAGTGCCCATGGTGACAGCACCCAGTGTGACAAGGCGCATGGTGACAGTGCTCACGGTGACAGTGCCCATGGTGACAGTGCCGATGGTGAGAGTGCCAATAGTGACAGTGCTCATGGTGAAACTGCCCACAGAGACATCGCCCATGGTGATAGTGTTCATGGTGACAACCCCACGGTGACAGTGCCAATGTTGATAGTCCCAGTGGTGACAGGTCTTACATTGAATGTGACCATGGTGTCTGTGCTCATGGTGACAGTGCTCAAGGTTATAGTCTCCATGTTGACAGTGCCGATGGTGACAATTCTCACGGTGACAGGGCCTGTGGTGAAAATTCTCATAGTGACAGTGTTCACGGTGACAGTGCCCATGGTGCTATTACCCATGGTGACAGTTCTCATAGTGAAACTGCCCATGTTGACACTGCCCATGGTGGCAGTGCAAAATGGTGACAGTGCCCATGGTGATATTGCTCATGGTGACATTGCTTATGGTGATAGTGTGTATGGTGAAACTGCACACAGTGACTTTGCTCATGGTGACAGTGTTCATGGCGTTAGTTCCTATGGTGAATGTGACCATGGGGACAGTGCCCATAGTCACAATTCTCATGGTGTAGTGCTCACGGTGACAGTGCCCATGGTGACAATACACAGGGTGACAGTATTCATGGTGACATTGCTCATGGTGAGAGTGCCCATGTTCACAACTGTCACGGTGATAGTTCCCATGGTGACAATACCCAGGGTAACAGAGCTGATGGTAAAAGTGTTCACGGTGACAGTGCCCATGGTGACAGTACCTAAGGTGACAATTCCCATGGTGAGACTGCTCATAGACAGTGCCCATGGTGACAATACCCAGCGTGTCCTGTCCATGGTGACAGTGATCATGGTGACACATCTCATGAGGACAGTGCCATAAGTGACAGTGCTCATTGTGGCAGTGCTCATGGTGACAGTGCCCATGGTGACAGTGCCTATGGTGATAGATATCATGGTGGCTGTGCCCAGGGAGACATTGCCCACGCTGACAAGACCCATGGTGATACTTCCCATTGTGACAGTGCCATCGGTGGCAGAGCCCATGGTGACAGTGCCCAAGATCACAGAGCCCATGGTGAGAGTGCTAACGGTGACTGTGCCCATGGTGACAGCACCCAGTGTGAAAATGCCCATTGTGACAGTGCTCACGGTGACCATGCCAATGGTGATAGTGCCAATAGTGAGAGTGCTCACGGTGACACTGCCCATGGACACACTGCCCATTGTGATAGTGCCCATCATGACAACCCCTCGGAGGCAGTGCCAATGGTGAGAGTCCCCGTGGTGACAGTTCTCATGGTGAAAGTGATCCTTTTGAAATTGCTCATGGTGACAGTGCTCATGGTGACAGTGCTCAAGGTGATAGTCTCCATGTTGACAGTGTGCATGGTGACTGTTCTCACGGTGACAGTGCCTATGGTGATTATGCTCTTAGTGACAGTGCTCATGGTGACAGTGCCCATGGTGACAGTGACCACGGTGACTGTTCTCACCGTGGTAGTGCCCATGGTGACAGTGTTCATGATGACAGTCCGCATTAAGGCTGTGCCCGTGGTGACATTGCTAATGGTGATAATTCTCACGGTGATAGTACGCACGTTGAAAATGACAAAGGTGACAACACCCAGGTGATAATAATCATGGTGAAAGTGCCCATGGTGGCAGTTCTCATACTGACAGTTCTTGTGACAGTGCTCATGGTGGCAGTGCTCGTGGTGACAGTGCTCTTGGTGACAGTGCTCATGGTGGCAGTGCCCATGGTGAGACTACCGATGGTGACCCTGCCCATGGTGACAGTGCACATGGTCATGGTGCCTCTGGTGGCAGTGCAATATAGTGAGAATGCCCATGATGATATTGCTCATGGTGATAGTGCCCATGGTGAGAGTGCCCATGGTTCCAGTGCTCATGGTGACAGTGCCCATTGTGACAGTGCCCTTGGTGACAGTGCACACCATGAGAGTGCCCATGGTGTCTGTGCCCATGGTGACAGTTCTTATCATGAGAGTGTTCACGGTAGCAGTGTTCATGGTAATAGTGCTCACGGAGGCATTGCCCACAATGAGAGTGCCCACGGTGAGAATACTGACTGTGACAGTGCCCATGATGACTTTTCTCTCTGTGACAGTGCCCTTGGGGACATAGCACGGTGAGATTTCTCACAGTGATAGTGCACATTGTTTCAGTGCTCATAGTGACAAGACCCTAGGCGCCAGTGCCCATCATGGCATTGCTCACGGTGATATTTCTCACGGTGACAGTGCCCATGGTGATATTACCCATGGTGACAGTACTCAGTGATCAAGTGCTCATGGTGACATGGCATAAGGTGATAATGCTCACGGTGGCAGTGCAAAATGGTGACAGTGCCCATGGGGACATTGCTTAATGTGATAGTCCTTGTGGTGACATTGTGCATGGTGACATTGCCCACCATGACAGTGCTCTTGTTGACAGTGCTCATGGTGATAGTGCCAATGTTGGAAGTGCCCATCGTGAAAGTGTCCATGGTGACAGTTCTTATGATGAGAGTGGTCAGAGTGGCAGTGCTCATGGTGAAAGTGCCCATGGTGACAGAGCCCACGGTGACAGTGTCCATAGTTATAGTGTCCATGGTGACAGTACTAACAGTGAAATTGTCCATGGGGACACTGCCCATGGTGAAAGTGCCCATGGTCACAACACTCACGGTGATAGTGCTCACGGTGAGAGTGGCCATGGTGACAGTGACCACGGTGACAGTTCTAATGGTGATACTGCCCATGATGACAGTGCTCATGGTGACAGTCCACATTGTACCAGTGCCCAAGGTGACAGTGCTCATGGTGACAGTGCCCAAAGTCACAATACCCATGGTGACAGTGCCCAGGCTGACAGTTCTCAAGGTGATAGTGCCCATGGTGACAGTGCCCATGGTGATACAGAGAATGGGGACAGTGCTTATGGTGACAGTGGTCATGGTTGCAGTACCCATGGTGATAGTGCTGAAACTGACAGTGCCCTTGGGGATAGTGCCCATGGTGAGTGTGCTCGTGTTAATTGTGTCCATGGTGGCAGTTCCCATTGTGAAAGTGCTCATGATGACAGTGCCCATGTGGGTAGTTCCCATGGTGACAGTGCTCATGGTGATAGTGACCATGTTAAGAGTGCACATGGTGGCTGTGCCCTTGGTGACAGTGCCCATGATGACAGTATTCATGGTGACAGTGCTCACGGTGATAGTGACCATGGTGAGAGTGCACATGGTGGTAGTGCACATGGTGGCAGTGAAAAATGGTGACAGTTCCCATGCTGACAGTTCTCATTGTGACAATGCACACGGTCACAACCGATGCTGACACTGCTCATGGTAGCTATACCCTTGGTGACAGTGCTCAGAGTGATAGTGCCCATGGTGGCAGTGTCCATGGTGACACTGCCCATGGTGACAATGCCCATGATGACAGTGCCCATGGAGTCAGTGCCCACGGAGCCATTGCCTATGGTAACAGTGCTCACAGTGACAGTACCCATGGTAACAGTGACCATGGTGAGAGTGCTCATGGTGATAGTGTCTATGGTGACAGATCACACTGTGACAGTCCGCATTGTGCCAGTACCAATAGTGACAGTGCCCATGGTGACATTGACCACGGTGAGAGTGATCACGGTGCTAGTGCTCACAGTAATAGTGCTCATGGTGACAGTGCCGACAGTGAAGGTGCTCACGGTGACAGTGCCTCTGGTGATAGTGCCCATGGTGAGAGTCCGCCCATTGATAGTGCCCATGGTGGCAGTTCCCATTGTGAAAATGCTCATGATGACATTGCCCATGTTGGTAGTCCCCATGGTGACAGTGCTCACGGTGATAGTGACCTTGGTAACTGTGCACATGGTGGCCGTGCCCTTGGTGACAGTGCCAATGATGACAGTACTCATGGTGACAGTTCTCACGGTGATAGTGCCCATGGTGATATTGCACATGGTGGCAGTGAAAAATGGTGACAGTGCCCATGTTGACAGTTCTCATGGTGACAGTGCACACGGTGACAACCCATGCAGACAGTACTCACGGTGACAGTTCTCATGGTTGCAGTACCCATGGTGACAGTGCTCACAGTGATACTGCCCGTGGTGGCAGTGCCCATGGTGACAGTGCCCATGGTGACACTGCCCATGATGACAGTGCCCATGGTGAAAGTTCCCACGGCGCTATTGCCTATGGTGACAGTGCTCATGGTAACAGTGCCCATGGTGACAGTGACCATGGTGAGAGTGCTCACACTGATAGTGCCCATGGTGACAGGGCTCATGGTGCCAGTCCGCATTGTGCCAGTACCCATGGCGACAGTGCTCATGGTGACACTGACCACAGTGAGAGTGCTCACTGTGATAGAGCTCACGGTAATAGTGCTCATGGTGACAGTGCAAAGGGTGACAATACCCATGGTGACAGTACTCATGTTGAAAATACCCATGGTGGCAGTTCTCATGGTGACAGTGCTCATAATAGCAGTGCCCAAGGTGGCAGTCCTCGTGGTGACAGTGCTAATGGTGACAGTGCTCTTGGTGGCAGTTCCCATGGGGACAGTACCGATGGTGACCCTGTGCATTGTTACAGTGCCCATGGTAACCGTGCTCACGGTGGTAGTGCACATCGTGACAGTGCCCATGGTGGCAGTTCACCTGGTGACAGTGCTAAATCGTGACAGTGCACATGCTGACAGTGCTCACGGTGATAGTGCCCATGGTGACAGTGCCCACGGTGATAATGGGTATTATTACAGTGTTCATCTTGACAGAGCCCAAGGTGGCAGTGGCCATGGTGACAGTGCCCACAATGACAGTGCCCATGGTAACAGTGCCGACAGTGACAGTGCCCATGGTGACACTTCTCACAGTGAATGTGCCCATGGGGACAGTTACCATGATGAGATTTCTCACGGTGATAGTGCCCGTTGTGACAGTGCTCACACTGACAATGCCCATGGTGCCACTGCCCATAGAGACATTCCGCACGGTCACTTTTCTCACGGTGAAAGTACCTATGGTGACACTGCACCTGGTGGCAGTGCAAAATGGTGACAGTGCCCATGGTGACATTGCTCATAGTGACTTTGCTTACAGTGATAGTCCTTACGGTGACAGTGTGCACGGTGACACTGCACACAGTTGCAGTGTTCATGGTGACAGTGTTCACGGTGATACTTTCCATGGTGATAGTGCCCATGGTGACACTGCACATGGTGGCAGTGAAAAATGGTGACAGTGCCCCTGTTGTCAGTTCTCATGGTGACCGTGCACATGGTGACAACCCGTGCAGACTGTACTCATGGTGACAGTACTCACGGTGACAGTTCTCATGTTTGCAGTATCCATGGTGACAGTGCTCACAGTGATAGTGCCCATGGTGAGAGTGCCCATGATGACAGGGCCCATGGTGCCATTGCCTATGGTGACAGTGCTCATGGTAACAGTGCCCAAGGTGACAGTGACCATGGTGAGAGTGCTCACACTGATGGTGCCCATGGTGACAGTGCTCATGGTGTCTGTCTACATTGTGCCAGTACCCATGGCAACAGTGCTCATGGTGACAGGGACCACAGTGAGAGAGCTCACGGTGAGAGTGCTCACGGTAATAGTGCTCATGGTGACAGTGCAAATGGTGACAATACCATGGTGACAGTACTCATGTTGAAAATACCCATGGTGGCAGTTCTCATAGCGACAGATCTCATGGTGACATTGCTCATAATAGCAGTGCCCAGGTGCCAGTGCTCGTGGTGACGGTGCTAATGGTGACAGTGCTCTTGGTGGCAGTTCCCATCGGGACAATACTGATGGTGACACTGTGCATTGTTACAGTGCCCATGGTAACCGTGTTCACGGTGATAGTGCACATCGTGACAGTGCCCATGGTGGTAGTTCACCTGGTGACAGTGCTAAATAGTGACAGTGCACATGCTGACAGTGCTCACGGTGATAGTGCCCATGGTGACAGTGCACACGGTCATAATGGGCATTGTTACAGAGTTCATGGTGACAGCACACGGTGGCAGTGGCCATGGAGACAGTGCCCACAATGACAGTGCCCATGGTGACAGTGCCGACAGTGACAGTGCCCATGGTGACACTTCTCATGGTGACAGTGCCCATGGGGACAGTTAGCATGGTGAGATTTCTAACGGTGATAGTGCCCGTTGTGCCAGTGCTCACAGTAACAATGCCCATGGGGCCAGTGCCCATAGAGTCATTCCGCACGGTCACATTTCTCACGGTGAAAGTGCCTATGGTGATATTAACCATGGTGACACTGCACATGGTGGCAGAGCAAAATGGTGACAGTGCCCATGGTGACATTGCTCATGGTGACTTTGCTTACGGTGATAGTCCTTACAGTGACAGTACGCATGGTGACACTGCACACAGTGACAGTGTTCATGGTGAAAGTGTTCACGGTGATAGTTCCCATGGTGAGATTGTCCTGGTAACAGTGCCCATAGTCACAATTATCATGGTGTAGTGCTCACAGTGACAGTGCCCATGGTGTCATGCCCATGGTGACAGTGCTCATGGTGACAGTGCTCATGTTGGCAGAGCCATAAATAAGAGTGCTCATTGTGGCAGTGCTCATGGTGTCCGTGCTCATGGTGACAGTGCCCATGATTACAGTGTTTATGGTGATAGATGTCACGGTGTCAGTGCCCACGCGGAGAGTGCCAAGGCTGACAAAGCCCAGGGTGATACTTCCCATTGTGACAGTGCCCACGGTGACAGTGCCCATGGTGACAGCACCCAGTGTGACAAGGCGCATGGTGACAGTGCTCACGGTGACAGTGCCCATGGTGACAGTGCCGATGGTGAGAGTGCCAATAGTGACAGTGCTCATGGTGAAACTGCCCACAGAGACATCGCCCATGGTGATAGTGTTCATGGTGACAACCCCACGGTGACAGTGCCAATGTTGATAGTCCCAGTGGTGACAGGTCTTACATTGAATGTGACCATGGTGTCTGTGCTCATGGTGACAGTGCTCAAGGTTATAGTCTCCATGTTGACAGTGCCGATGGTGACAATTCTCACGGTGACAGGGCCTGTGGTGAAAATTCTCATAGTGACAGTGTTCACGGTGACAGTGCCCATGGTGCTATTACCCATGGTGACAGTTCTCATAGTGAAACTGCCCATGTTGACACTGCCCATGGTGGCAGTGCAAAATGGTGACAGTGCCCATGGTGATATTGCTCATGGTGACATTGCTTATGGTGATAGTGTGTATGGTGAAACTGCACACAGTGACTTTGCTCATGGTGACAGTGTTCATGGCGTTAGTTCCTATGGTGAATGTGACCATGGGGACAGTGCCCATAGTCACAATTCTCATGGTGTAGTGCTCACGGTGACAGTGCCCATGGTGACAATACACAGGGTGACAGTATTCATGGTGACATTGCTCATGGTGAGAGTGCCCATGTTCACAACTGTCACGGTGATAGTTCCCATGGTGACAATACCCAGGGTAACAGAGCTGATGGTAAAAGTGTTCACGGTGACAGTGCCCATGGTGACAGTACCTAAGGTGACAATTCCCATGGTGAGACTGCTCATAGACAGTGCCCATGGTGACAATACCCAGCGTGTCCTGTCCATGGTGACAGTGATCATGGTGACACATCTCATGAGGACAGTGCCATAAGTGGCAGTGCTCATGGTGACAGTGCCCATGGTGACAGTGCCTATGGTGATAGATATCATGGTGGCTGTGCCCAGGGAGACATTGCCCACGCTGACAAGACCCATGGTGATACTTCCCATTGTGACAGTGCCATCGGTGGCAGAGCCCATGGTGACAGTGCCCAAGATCACAGAGCCCATGGTGAGAGTGCTAACGGTGACTGTGCCCATGGTGACAGCACCCAGTGTGAAAATGCCCATTGTGACAGTGCTCACGGTGACCATGCCAATGGTGATAGTGCCAATAGTGAGAGTGCTCACGGTGACACTGCCCATGGACACACTGCCCATTGTGATAGTGCCCATCATGACAACCCCTCGGAGGCAGTGCCAATGGTGAGAGTCCCCGTGGTGACAGTTCTCATGGTGAAAGTGATCCTTTTGAAATTGCTCATGGTGACAGTGCTCATGGTGACAGTGCTCAAGGTGATAGTCTCCATGTTGACAGTGTGCATGGTGACTGTTCTCACGGTGACAGTGCCTATGGTGATTATGCTCTTAGTGACAGTGCTCATGGTGACAGTGCCCATGGTGACAGTGACCACGGTGACTGTTCTCACCGTGGTAGTGCCCATGGTGACAGTGTTCATGATGACAGTCCGCATTAAGGCTGTGCCCGTGGTGACATTGCTAATGGTGATAATTCTCACGGTGATAGTACGCACGTTGAAAATGACAAAGGTGACAACACCCAGGTGATAATAATCATGGTGAAAGTGCCCATGGTGGCAGTTCTCATACTGACAGTTCTTGTGACAGTGCTCATGGTGGCAGTGCTCGTGGTGACAGTGCTCTTGGTGACAGTTCTCATGGTTGCAGTACCCATGTTGACAGTGCTCACAGTGATACAGCCCATGGTGGCAGTGCCCATGGTGACAGTGCCCATGGTGACACTGCCCATGATGACAGTGCCCATGGTGAAAGTTCCCACGGCGCCATTGCCTATGGTGACAGTGCTCATGGTAACAGTGCCCATGGTGACAGTGACCATGGTGAGAGTGCTCACACTGATAGTGCCCATGGTGACAGGGCTCATGGTGCCATTCCGCATTGTGCCAGTATCCATGGCGACAGTGCTCATGGTGACACTGACCACAGTGAGAGTGCTCACTGTGATAGAGCTCACGGTAATAGTGCTCATGGTGACAGTGCAAATGGTGACAATACCCATGGTGACAGTACTCATGTTGAAAATACCCATGGTGGCAGTTCTCATGGTGACAGTGCTCATAATAGCAGTGCCCAAGGTGGCAGTCCTCGTGGTGACAGTGCTAATGGTGACAGTGCTCTTGGTGGCAGTTCCCATGGGGACAGTACCGATGGTGACCCTGTGCATTGTTACAGTGCCCATGGTAACCGTGCTCACGGTGGTAGTGCACATCGTGACAGTGCCCATGGTGGCAGTTCACCTGGTGACAGTGCTAAATCGTGACAGTGCACATGCTGACAGTGCTCACGGTGATAGTGCCCATGGTGACAGTGCCCACGGTGATAATGGGTATTATTACAGTGTTCATCTTGACAGAGCCCAAGGTGGCAGTGGCCATGGTGACAGTGCCCACAATGACAGTGCCCATGGTAACAGTGCCGACAGTGACAGTGCCCATGGTGACACTTCTCACAGTGAATGTGCCCATGGGGACAGTTACCATGATGAGATTTCTCACGGTGATAGTGCCCGTTGTGACAGTGCTCACACTGACAATGCCCATGGTGCCACTGCCCATAGAGACATTCCGCACGGTCACTTTTCTCACGGTGAAAGTACCTATGGTGACACTGCACCTGGTGGCAGTGCAAAATGGTGACAGTGCCCATGGTGACATTGTTCATAGTGACTTTGCTTACAGTGATAGTCCTTACGGTGACAGTGTGCACAGTGACACTGCACACAGTTGCAGTGTTCATGGTGACAGTGTTCACGGTGATACTTTCCATGGTGATAGTGCCCATGGTGACACTGCACATGGTGGCAGTGAAAAATGGTGACAGTGCCCCTGTTGTCAGTTCTCATGGTGACCGTGCACATGGTGACAACCCGTGCAGACTGTACTCATGGTGACAGTACTCATGGTGACAGTTCTCATGTTTGCAGTATCCATGGTGACAGTGCTCACAGTGATAGTGCCCATGGTGAGAGTGCCCATGATGACAGGGCCCATGGTGCCATTGCCTATGGTGACAGTGCTCATGGTAACAGTGCCCAAGGTGACAGTGACCATGGTGACAGTGCTCACACTGATGGTGCCCATGGTGACAGTGCTCATGGTGTCTGTCTACATTGTGCCAGTACCCATGGCAACAGTGCTCATGGTGACAGGGACCACAGTGAGAGAGCTCACGGTGAGAGTGCTCACGGTAATAGTGCTCATGGTGACAGTGCAAATGGTGACAATACCATGGTGACAGTACTCATGTTGAAAATACCCATGGTGGCAGTTCTCATAGCGACAGATCTCATGGTGACATTGCTCATAATAGCAGTGCCCAGGTGCCAGTGCTCGTGGTGATGGTGCTAATGGTGACAGTGCTCTTGGTGGCAGTTCCCATCGGGACAATACTGATGGTGACACTGTGCATTGTTACAGTGCCCATGGTAACCGTGTTCACGGTGATAGTGCACATCGTGACAGTGCCCATGGTGGTAGTTCACCTGGTGACAGTGCTAAATAGTGACAGTGCACATGCTGACAGTGCTCACGGTGATCGTGCCCATGGTGACAGTGCACACGGTCATAATGGGCATTGTTACAGAGTTCATGGTGACAGCACACGGTGGCAGTGGCCATGGAGACAGTGCCCACAATGACAGTGCCCATGGTGACAGTGCCGACAGTGACAGTGCCCATGGTGACACTTCTCATGGTGACAGTGCCCATGGGGACAGTTAGCATGGTGAGATTTCTAATGGTGATAGTGCCCGTTGTGCCAGTGCTCACAGTAACAATGCCCATGGGGCCAGTGCCCATAGAGTCATTCCGCACGGTCACATTTCTCACGGTGAAAGTGCCTATGGTGATATTAACCATGGTGACACTGCACATGGTGGCAGAGCAAAATGGCGACAGTGCCCATGGTGACATTGCTCATGGTGACTTTGCTTACGGTGATAGTCCTTACAGTGACAGTACGCATGGTGACACTGCACACAGTGACAGTGTTCATGGTGAAAGTGTTCACGGTGATAGTTCCCATGGTGAGATTGTCCTGGTAACAGTGCCCATAGTCACAATTCTCATGGTGTAGTGCTCACAGTGACAGTGCCCATGGTGTCATGCCCATGGTGACAGTGCTCATGGTGACAGTGCTCATGTTGGCAGAGCCATAAATAAGAGTGCTCATTGTGGCAGTGCTCATGGTGTCCGTGCTCATGGTGACAGTGCCCATGATTACAGTGTTTATGGTGATAGATGTCACGGTGTCAGTGCCCACGCGGAGAGTGCCAAGGCTGACAAAGCCCAGGGTGATACTTCCCATTGTGACAGTGCCCACGGTGACAGTGCCCATGGTGACAGCACCCAGTGTGACAAGGCGCATGGTGACAGTGCTCACGGTGACAGTGCCCATGGTGACAGTGCCGATGGTGAGAGTGCCAATAGTGACAGTGCTCATGGTGAAACTGCCCACAGAGACATCGCCCATGGTGATAGTGTTCATGGTGACAACCCCACGGTGACAGTGCCAATGTTGATAGTCCCAGTGGTGACAGGTCTTACATTGAATGTGACCATGGTGTCTGTGCTCATGGTGACAGTGCTCAAGGTTATAGTCTCCATGTTGACAGTGCCGATGGTGACAATTCTCACGGTGACAGGGCCTGTGGTGAAAATTCTCATAGTGACAGTGTTCACGGTGACAGTGCCCATGGTGCTATTACCCATGGTGACAGTTCTCATAGTGAAACTGCCCATGTTGACACTGCCCATGGTGGCAGTGCAAAATGGTGACAGTGCCCATTGTGATATTGCTCATGGTGACATTGCTTATGGTGATAGTGTGTATGGTGAAACTGCACACAGTGACTTTGCTCATGGTGACAGTGTTCATGGCGTTAGTTCCTATGGTGAATGTGACCATGGGGACAGTGCCCATAGTCACAATTCTCATGGTGTAGTGCTCACGGTGACAGTGCCCATGGTGACAATACACAGGGTGACAGTATTCATGGTGACATTGCTCATGGTGAGAGTGCCCATGTTCACAACTGTCACGGTGATAGTTCCCATGGTGACAATACCCAGGGTAACAGAGCTGATGGTAAAAGTGTTCACGGTGACAGTGCCCATGGTGACAGTACCTAAGGTGACAATTCCCATGGTGAGACTGCTCATAGACAGTGCCCATGGTGACAATACCCAGCGTGTCCTGTCCATGGTGACAGTGATCATGGTGACACATCTCATGAGGACAGTGCCATAAGTGACAGTGCTCATTGTGGCAGTGCTCATGGTGACAGTGCCCATGGTGACAGTGCCTATGGTGATAGATATCATGGTGGCTGTGCCCAGGGAGACATTGCCCACGCTGACAAGACCCATGGTGATACTTCCCATTGTGACAGTGCCATCGGTGGCAGAGCCCATGGTGACAGTGCCCAAGATCACAGAGCCCATGGTGAGAGTGCTAACGGTGACTGTGCCCATGGTGACAGCACCCAGTGTGAAAATGCCCATTGTGACAGTGCTCACGGTGACCATGCCAATGGTGATAGTGCCAATAGTGAGAGTGCTCACGGTGACACTGCCCATGGACACACTGCCCATTGTGATAGTGCCCATCATGACAACCCCTCGGAGGCAGTGCCAATGGTGAGAGTCCCCGTGGTGACAGTTCTCATGGTGAAAGTGATCCTTTTGAAATTGCTCATGGTGACAGTGCTCATGGTGACAGTGCTCAAGGTGATAGTCTCCATGTTGACAGTGTGCATGGTGACTGTTCTCACGGTGACAGTGCCTATGGTGATTATGCTCTTAGTGACAGTGCTCATGGTGACAGTGCCCATGGTGACAGTGACCACGGTGACTGTTCTCACCGTGGTAGTGCCCATGGTGACAGTGTTCATGATGACAGTCCGCATTAAGGCTGTGCCCGTGGTGACATTGCTAATGGTGATAATTCTCACGGTGATAGTACGCACGTTGAAAATGACAAAGGTGACAACACCCAGGTGATAATAATCATGGTGAAAGTGCCCATGGTGGCAGTTCTCATACTGACAGTTCTTGTGACAGTGCTCATGGTGGCAGTGCTCGTGGTGACAGTGCTCTTGGTGACAGTGCTCATGGTGGCAGTGCCCATGGTGAGACTACCGATGGTGACCCTGCCCATGGTGACAGTGCACATGGTCATGGTGCCTCTGGTGGCAGTGCAATATAGTGAGAATGCCCATGATGATATTGCTCATGGTGATAGTGCCCATGGTGAGAGTGCCCATGGTTCCAGTGCTCATGGTGACAGTGCCCATTGTGACAGTGCCCTTGGTGACAGTGCACACCATGAGAGTGCCCATGGTGTCTGTGCCCATGGTGACAGTTCTTATCATGAGAGTGTTCACGGTAGCAGTGTTCATGGTAATAGTGCTCACGGAGGCATTGCCCACAATGAGAGTGCCCACGGTGAGAATACTGACTGTGACAGTGCCCATGATGACTTTTCTCTCTGTGACAGTGCCCTTGGGGACATAGCACGGTGAGATTTCTCACAGTGATAGTGCACATTGTTTCAGTGCTCATAGTGACAAGACCCTAGGCGCCAGTGCACATCATGGCATTGCTCACGGTGATATTTCTCACGGTGACAGTGCCCATGGTGATATTACCCATGGTGACAGTACTCAGTGATCAAGTGCTCATGGTGACATGGCATAAGGTGATAATGCTCACGGTGGCAGTGCAAAATGGTGACATTGTCCATGGGGACATTGCTCATAGTGACTTTGCTTACAGTGATAGTCCTTACGGTGACAGTGTGCACAGTGACACTGCACACAGTTGCAGTGTTCATGGTGACAGTGTTCACGGTGATACTTTCCATGGTGATAGTGCCCATGGTGACACTGCACATGGTGGCAGTGAAAAATGGTGACAGTGCCCCTGTTGTCATTTCTCATGGTGACCGTGCACATGGTGACAACCCGTGCAGACTGTACTCATGGTGACAGTACTCACGGTGACAGTTCTCATGTTTGCAGTATCCATGGTGACAGTGCTCACAGTGATAGTGCCCATGGTGAGAGTGCCCATGATGACAGGGCCCATGGTGCCATTGCCTATGGTGACAGTGCTCATGGTAACAGTGCCCAAGGTGACAGTGACCATGGTGAGAGTGCTCACACTGATGGTGCCCATGGTGACAGTGCTCATGGTGTCTGTCTACATTGTGCCAGTACCCATGGCAACAGTGCTCATGGTGACAGGGACCACAGTGAGAGAGCTCACGGTGAGAGTGCTCACGGTAATAGTGCTCATGGTGACAGTGCAAATGGTGACAATACCATGGTGACAGTACTCATGTTGAAAATACCCATGGTGGCAGTTCTCATAGCGACAGATCTCATGGTGACATTGCTCATAATAGCAGTGCCCAGGTGCCAGTGCTCGTGGTGACGGTGCTAATGGTGACAGTGCTCTTGGTGGCAGTTCCCATCGGGACAATACTGATGGTGACACTGTGCATTGTTACAGTGCCCATGGTAACCGTGTTCACGGTGATAGTGCACAACGTGACAGTGCCCATGGTGGTAGTTCACCTGGTGACAGTGCTAAATAGTGACAGTGCACATGCTGACAGTGCTCACGGTGATAGTGCCCATGGTGACAGTGCACACGGTCATAATGGGCATTGTTACAGAGTTCATGGTGACAGCACACGGTGGCAGTGGCCATGGAGACAGTGCCCACAATGACAGTGCCCATGGTGACAGTGCCGACAGTGACAGTGCCCATGGTGACACTTCTCATGGTGACAGTGCCCATGGGGACAGTTAGCATGGTGAGATTTCTAACGGTGATAGTGCCCGTTGTGCCAGTGCTCACAGTAACAATGCCCATGGGGCCAGTGCCCATAGAGTCATTCCGCACGGTCACATTTCTCACGGTGAAAGTGCCTATGGTGATCTTAACCATGGTGACACTGCACATGGTGGCAGAGCAAAATGGCGACAGTGCCCATGGTGACATTGCTCATGGTGACTTTGCTTACGGTGATAGTCCTTACAGTGACAGTACGCATGGTGACACTGCACACAGTGACAGTGTTCATGGTGAAAGTGTTCACGGTGATATTTCCCATGGTGAGATTGTCCTGGTAACAGTGCCCATAGTCACAATTCTCATGGTGTAGTGCTCACAGTGACAGTGCCCATGGTGTCATGCCCATGGTGACAGTGCTCATGGTGACAGTGCTCATGTTGGCAGAGCCATAAATAAGAGTGCTCATTGTGGCAGTGCTCATGGTGTCTGTGCTCATGGTGACAGTGCCCATGATTACAGTGTTTATGGTGATAGATGTCACGGTGTCAGTGCCCACGCGGAGAGTGCCAAGGCTGACAAAGCCCAGGGTGATACTTCCCATTGTGACAGTGCCCACGGTGACAGTGCCCATGGTGACAGCACCCAGTGTGACAAGGCGCATGGTGACAGTGCTCACGGTGACAGTGCCCATGGTGACAGTGCCGATGGTGAGAGTGCCAATAGTGACAGTGCTCATGGTGAAACTGCCCACAGAGACATCGCCCATGGTGATAGTGTTCATGGTGACAACCCCACGGTGACAGTGCCAATGTTGATAGTCCCAGTGGTGACAGGTCTTACATTGAATGTGACCATGGTGTCTGTGCTCATGGTGACAGTGCTCAAGGTTATAGTCTCCATGTTGACAGTGCCGATGGTGACAATTCTCACGGTGACAGGGCCTGTGGTGAAAATTCTCATAGTGACAGTGTTCACGGTGACAGTGCCCATGGTGCTATTACCCATGGTGACAGTTCTCATAGTGAAACTGCCCATGTTGACACTGCCCATGGTGGCAGTGCAAAATGGTGACAGTGCCCATGGTGATATTGCTCATGGTGACATTGCTTATGGTGATAGTGTGTATGGTGAAACTGCACACAGTGACATTGCTCATGGTGACAGTGTTCATGGCGTTAGTTCCTATGGTGAATGTGACCATGGGGACAGTGCCCATAGTCACAATTCTCATGGTGTAGTGCTCACGGTGACAGTGCCCATGGTGACAATACACAGGGTGACAGTATTCATGGTGACATTGCTCATGGTGAGAGTGCCCATGTTCACAACTGTCACGGTGATAGTTCCCATGGTGACAATACCCAGGGTAACAGAGCTGATGGTAAAAGTGTTCACGGTGACAGTGCCCATGGTGACAGTACCTAAGGTGACAATTCCCATGGTGAGACTGCTCATAGACAGTGCCCATGGTGACAATACCCAGCGTGTCCTGTCCATGGTGACAGTGATCATGGTGACACATCTCATGAGGACAGTGCCATAAGTGACAGGGCTCATGGTGACAGTGCCCATGGTGACAGTGCCTATGGTGATAGATATCATGGTGGCTGTGCCCAGGGAGACATTGCCCATGCTGACAAGACCCATGGTGATACTTCCCATTGTGACAGTGCCATCGGTGGCAGAGCCCATGGTGACAGTGCCCAAGATCACAGAGCCCATGGTGAGAGTGCTAACGGTGACTGTGCCCATGGTGACAGCACCCAGTGTGAAAATGCCCATTGTGACAGTGCTCACGGTGACCATGCCAATGGTGATAGTGCCAATAGTGAGAGTGCTCACGGTGACACTGCCCATGGACACACTGCCCATTGTGATAGTGCCCATCATGACAACCCCTCGGAGGCAGTGCCAATGGTGAGAGTCCCCGTGGTGACAGTTCTCATGGTGAAAGTGATCCTTTTGAAATTGCTCATGGTGACAGTGCTCATGGTGACAGTGCTCAAGGTGATAGTCTCCATGTTGACAGTGTGCATGGTGACTGTTCTCACGGTGACAGTGCCTATGGTGATTATGCTCTTAGTGACAGTGCTCATGGTGACAGTGCCCATGGTGACAGTGACCACAGTGACTGTTCTCACCGTGGTAGTGCCCATGGTGACAGTGTTCATGATGACAGTCCGCATTAAGGCTGTGCCCGTGGTGACATTGCTAATGGTGATAATTCTCACGGTGATAGTACGCACGTTGAAAATGACAAAGGTGACAACATCCAGGTGATAATAATCATGGTGAAAGTGCCCATGGTGGCAGTTCTCATACTGACAGTTCTTGTGACAGT
Organism: Mesoplodon mirus; assembly: GCF_964341445.2. Taxonomy (NCBI): domain Eukaryota; kingdom Metazoa; phylum Chordata; class Mammalia; order Artiodactyla; family Ziphiidae; genus Mesoplodon; species Mesoplodon mirus. The sequence continues at coordinate 237,058 of NW_028295259.1, forward strand.
GCTCATGGTGGCAGTGCTCGTGGTGACAGTGCTCTTGGTGACAGTGCTCATGGTGGCAGTGCCCATGGTGAGACTACCGATGGTGACCCTGCCCATGGTGACAGTGCACATGGTCATGGTGCCTCTGGTGGCAGTGCAATATAGTGAGAATGCCCATGATGATATTGCTCATGGTGATAGTGCCCATGGTGAGAGTGCCCATGGTTCCAGTGCTCATGGTGACAGTGCCCATTGTGACAGTGCCCTTGGTGACAGTGCACACCATGAGAGTGCCCATGGTGTCTGTGCCCATGGTGACAGTTCTTATCATGAGAGTGTTCACGGTAGCAGTGTTCATGGTAATAGTGCTCACGGAGGCATTGCCCACAATGAGAGTGCCCACGGTGAGAATACTGACTGTGACAGTGCCCATGATGACTTTTCTCTCTGTGACAGTGCCCTTGGGGACAGTTAGCACGGTGAGATTTCTCACAGTGATAGTGCACATTGTTTCAGTGCTCATAGTGACAAGACCCTAGGCGCCAGTGCCCATCATGGCATTGCTCACGGTGATATTTCTCACGGTGACAGTGCCCATGGTGATATTACCCATGGTGACAGTACTCAGTGATCAAGTGCTCATGGTGACATGGCATAAGGTGATAATGCTCACGGTGGCAGTGCAAAATGGTGACAGTGCCCATGGGGACATTGCTTAATGTGATAGTCCTTGTGGTGACATTGTGCATGGTGACATTGCCCACCATGACAGTGCTCTTGTTGACAGTGCTCATGGTGATAGTGCCAATGTTGGAAGTGCCCATCGTGAAAGTGTCCATGGTGACAGTTCTTATGATGAGAGTGGTCAGAGTGGCAGTGCTCATGGTGAAAGTGCCCATGGTGACAGAGCCCACGGTGACAGTGTCCATAGTTATAGTGTCCATGGTGACAGTACTAACAGTGAAATTGTCCATGGGGACACTGCCCATGGTGAAAGTGCCCATGGTCACAACACTCACGGTGATAGTGCTCACGGTGAGAGTGGCCATGGTGACAGTGACCACGGTGACAGTTCTAATGGTGATACTGCCCATGATGACAGTGCTCTGGTGACAGTCCACATTGTACCAGTGCCCAAGGTGACAGTGCTCATGGTGACAGTGCCCAAAGTCACAATACCCATGGTGACAGTGCCCAGGCTGACAGTTCTCAAGGTGATAGTGCCCATGGTGACAGTGCACATGGTGATACAGAGAATGGGGACAGTGCTTATGGTGACAGTGGTCATGGTTGCAGTACCCATGGTGATAGTGCTGAAACTGACAGTGCCCTTGGGGATAGTGCCCATGGTGAGTGTGCTCGTGTTAATTGTGTCCATGGTGGCAGTTCCCATTGTGAAAGTGCTCATGATGAAAGTGCCCATGTGGGTAGTTCCCATGGTGACAGTGCTCATGGTGATAGTGACCATGTTAAGAGTGCACATGGTGGCTGTGCCCTTGGTGACAGTGCCCATGATGACAGTATTCATGGTGACAGTGCTCACGGTGATAATGCCCATGGTGGCAGTGCACATGGTGGTAGTGCACATGGTGGCAGTGAAAAATGGGGACAGTTCCCATGCTGACAGTTCTCATTGTGACAATGCACACGGTCACAACCGATGCTGACACTGCTCATGGTAGCTGTACCCTTGGTGACAGTGCTCAGAGTGATAGTGCCAATGGTGGCAGTGCCCATGGTGACACTGCCCATGGTGACAATGCCCATGATGACAGTGCTCATGGTGACAGTGCTCATGTTGGCAGAGCCATAAATAAGAGTGCTCATTGTGGCAGTGCTCATGGTGTCCGTGCTCATGGTGACAGTGCCCATGATTACAGTGTTTATGGTGATAGATGTCACGGTGTCAGTGCCCACGCGGAGAGTGCCAAGGCTGACAAAGCCCAGGGTGATACTTCCCATTGTGACAGTGCCCACGGTGACAGTGCCCATGGTGACAGCACCCAGTGTGACAAGGCGCATGGTGACAGTGCTCACAGTGACAGTGCCCATGGTGACAGTGCCGATGGTGAGAGTGCCAATAGTGACAGTGCTCATGGTGAAACTGCCCACAGAGACATCGCCCATGGTGATAGTGTTCATGGTGACAACCCCACGGTGACAGTGCCAATGTTGATAGTCCCAGTGGTGACAGGTCTTACATTGAATGTGACCATGGTGTCTGTGCTCATGGTGACAGTGCTCAAGGTTATAGTCTCCATGTTGACAGTGCCGATGGTGACAATTCTCACGGTGACAGGGCCTATGGTGAAAATTCTCATAGTGACAGTGTTCACGGTGACAGTGCCCATGGTGCTATTACCCATGGTGACAGTACTCATAGTGAAACTGCCCATGTTGACACTGCCCATGGTGGCAGTGCAAAATGGTGACAGTGCCCATGGTGATATTGCTCATGGTGACATTGCTTATGGTGATAGTGTGTATGGTGAAACTGCACACAGTGACATTGCTCATGGTGACAGTGTTCATGGCGTTAGTTCCTATGGTGAATGTGACCATGGGGACAGTGCCCATAGTCACAATTCTCATGGTGTAGTGCTCACGGTGACAGTGCCCATGGTGACAATACACAGGGTGACAGTATTCATGGTGACATTGCTCATGGTGAGAGTGCCCATGTTCACAACTGTCACGGTGATAGTTCCCATGGTGACAATACCCAGGGTAACAGAGCTGATGGTAAAAGTGTTCACAGTGACAGTGCCCATGGTGACAGTACCTAAGGTGACAATTCCCATGGTGAGACTGCTCATAGACAGTGCCCATGGTGACAATACCCAGCGTGTCCTGTCCATGGTGACAGTGATCATGGTGACACATCTCATGAGGACAGTGCCATAAGTGACAGTGCTCATTGTGGCAGTGCTCATGGTGACAGTGCCCATGGTGACAGTGCCTATGGTGATAGATATCATGGTGGCTGTGCCCAGGGAGACATTGCCCACGCTGACAAGACCCATGGTGATACTTCCCATTGTGACAGTGCCATCGGTGGCAGAGCCCATGGTGACAGTGCCCAAGATCACAGAGCCCATGGTGAGAGTGCTAACGGTGACTGTGCCCATGGTGACAGCACCCAGTGTGAAAATGCCCATTGTGACAGTGCTCACGGTGACCATGCCAATGGTGATAGTGCCAATAGTGAGAGTGCTCACGGTGACACTGCCCATGGACACACTGCCCATTGTGATAGTGCCCATCATGACAACCCCTCGGAGGCAGTGCCAATGGTGAGAGTCCCCGTGGTGACAGTTCTCATGGTGAAAGTGATCCTTTTGAAATTGCTCATGGTGACAGTGCTCATGGTGACAGTGCTCAAGGTGATAGTCTCCATGTTGACAGTGTGCATGGTGACTGTTCTCACGGTGACAGTGCCTATGGTGATTATGCTCTTAGTGACAGTGCTCATGGTGACAGTGCCCATGGTGACAGTGACCACGGTGACTGTTCTCACCGTGGTAGTGCCCATGGTGACAGTGTTCATGATGACAGTCCGCATTAAGGCTGTGCCCGTGGTGACATTGCTAATGGTGATAATTCTCACGGTGATAGTACGCACGTTGAAAATGACAAAGGTGACAACACCCAGGTGATAATAATCATGGTGAAAGTGCCCATGGTGGCAGTTCTCATACTGACAGTTCTTGTGACAGTGCTCATGGTGGCAGTGCTCGTGGTGACAGTGCTCTTGGTGACAGTGCTCATGGTGGCAGTGCCCATGGTGAGACTACCGATGGTGACCCTGCCCATGGTGACAGTGCACATGGTCATGGTGCCTCTGGTGGCAGTGCAATATAGTGAGAATGCCCATGATGATATTGCTCATGGTGATAGTGCCCATGGTGAGAGTGCCCATGGTTCCAGTGCTCATGGTGACAGTGCCCATTGTGACAGTGCCCTTGGTGACAGTGCACACCATGAGAGTGCCCATGGTGTCTGTGCCCATGGTGACAGTTCTTATCATGAGAGTGTTCACGGTAGCAGTGTTCATGGTAATAGTGCTCACGGAGGCATTGCCCACAATGAGAGTGCCCACGGTGAGAATACTGACTGTGACAGTGCCCATGATGACTTTTCTCTCTGTGACAGTGCCCTTGGGGACAGTTAGCACGGTGAGATTTCTCACAGTGATAGTGCACATTGTTTCAGTGCTCATAGTGACAAGACCCTAGGCGCCAGTGCCCATCATGGCATTGCTCACGGTGATATTTCTCACGGTGACAGTGCCCATGGTGATATTACCCATGGTGACAGTACTCAGTGATCAAGTGCTCATGGTGACATGGCATAAGGTGATAATGCTCACGGTGGCAGTGCAAAATGGTGACAGTGCCCATGGGGACATTGCTCATAGTGACTTTGCTTACAGTGATAGTCCTTACGGTGACAGTGTGCATGGTGACACTGCACACAGTTGCAGTGTTCATGGTGACGGTGTTCACGGTGATACTTTCCATGGTGATAGTGCCCATGGTGACACTGCACATGGTGGCAGTGAAAAATGGTGACAGTGCCCCTGTTGTCAGTTCTCATGGTGACCGTGCACATGGTGACAACCCGTGCAGACTGTACTCATGGTGACAGTACTCACGGTGACAGTTCTCATGTTTGCAGTATCCATGGTGACAGTGCTCACAGTGATAGTGCCCATGGTGAGAGTGCCCATGATGACAGGGCCCATGGTGCCATTGCCTATGGTGACAGTGCTCATGGTAACAGTGCCCAAGGTGACAGTGACCATGGTGAGAGTGCTCACACTGATGGTGCCCATGGTGACAGTGCTCATGGTGTCTGTCTACATTGTGCCAGTACCCATGGCAACAGTGCTCATGGTGACAGGGACCACAGTGAGAGAGCTCACGGTGAGAGTGCTCACGGTAATAGTGCTCATGGTGACAGTGCAAATGGTGACAATACCATGGTGACAGTACTCATGTTGAAAATACCCATGGTGGCAGTTCTCATAGCGACAGATCTCATGGTGACATTGCTCATAATAGCAGTGCCCAGGTGCCAGTGCTCGTGGTGACGGTGCTAATGGTGACAGTGCTCTTGGTGGCAGTTCCCATCGGGACAATACTGATGGTGACACTGTGCATTGTTACAGTGCCCATGGTAACCGTGTTCACGGTGATAGTGCACAACGTGACAGTGCCCATGGTGGTAGTTCACCTGGTGACAGTGCTAAATAGTGACAGTGCACATGCTGACAGTGCTCACGGTGATAGTGCCCATGGTGACAGTGCACACGGTCATAATGGGCATTGTTACAGAGTTCATGGTGACAGCACACGGTGGCAGTGGCCATGGAGACAGTGCCCACAATGACAGTGCCCATGGTGACAGTGCCGACAGTGACAGTGCCCATGGTGACACTTCTCATGGTGACAGTGCCCATGGGGACAGTTAGCATGGTGAGATTTCTAACGGTGATAGTGCCCGTTGTGCCAGTGCTCACAGTAACAATGCCCATGGGGCCAGTGCCCATAGAGTCATTCCGCACGGTCACATTTCTCACGGTGAAAGTGCCTATGGTGATCTTAACCATGGTGACACTGCACATGGTGGCAGAGCAAAATGGCGACAGTGCCCATGGTGACATTGCTCATGGTGACTTTGCTTACGGTGATAGTCCTTACAGTGACAGTACGCATGGTGACACTGCACACAGTGACAGTGTTCATGGTGAAAGTGTTCACGGTGATAGTTCCCATGGTGAGATTGTCCTGGTAACAGTGCCCATAGTCACAATTCTCATGGTGTAGTGCTCACAGTGACAGTGCCCATGGTGTCATGCCCATGGTGACAGTGCTCATGGTGACAGTGCTCATGTTGGCAGAGCCATAAATAAGAGTGCTCATTGTGGCAGTGCTCATGGTGTCCGTGCTCATGGTGACAGTGCCCATGATTACAGTGTTTATGGTGATAGATGTCACGGTGTCAGTGCCCACGCGGAGAGTGCCAAGGCTGACAAAGCCCAGGGTGATACTTCCCATTGGGACAGTGCCCACGGTGACAGTGCCCATGGTGACAGCACCCAGTGTGACAAGGCGCATGGTGACAGTGCTCACGGTGACAGTGCCCATGGTGACAGTGCCGATGGTGAGAGTGCCAATAGTGACAGTGCTCATGGTGAAACTGCCCACAGAGACATCGCCCATGGTGATAGTGTTCATGGTGACAACCCCACGGTGACAGTGCCAATGTTGATAGTCCCAGTGGTGACAGGTCTTACATTGAATGTGACCATGGTGTCTGTGCTCATGGTGACAGTGCTCAAGGTTATAGTCTCCATGTTGACAGTGCCGATGGTGACAATTCTCACGGTGACAGGGCCTATGGTGAAAATTCTCATAGTGACAGTGTTCACGGTGACAGTGCCCATGGTGCTATTACCCATGGTGACAGTTCTCATAGTGAAACTGCCCATGTTGACACTGCCCATGGTGGCAGTGCAAAATGGTGACAGTGCCCATGGTGATATTGCTCATGGTGACATTGCTTATGGTGATAGTGTGTATGGTGAAACTGCACACAGTGACATTGCTCATGGTGACAGTGTTCATGGCGTTAGTTCCTATCGTGAATGTGACCATGGGGACAGTGCCCATAGTCACAATTCTCATGGTGTAGTGCTCACGGTGACAGTGCCCATGGTGACAATACACAGGGTGACAGTATTCATGGTGACATTGCTCATGGTGAGAGTGCCCATGTTCACAACTGTCACGGTGATAGTTCCCATGGTGACAATACCCAGGGTAACAGAGCTGATGGTAAAAGTGTTCACGGTGACAGTGCCCATGGTGACAGTACCTAAGGTGACAATTCCCATGGTGAGACTGCTCATAGACAGTGCCCATGGTGACAATACCCAGCGTGTCCTGTCCATGGTGACAGTGATCATGGTGACACATCTCATGAGGACAGTGCCATAAGTGACAGTGCTCATGGTGACAGTGCCCATGGTGACAGTGCCTATGGTGATAGATATCATGGTGGCTGTGCCCAGGGAGACATTGCCCACGCTGACAAGACCCATGGTGATACTTCCCATTGTGACAGTGCCATCGGTGGCAGAGCCCATGGTGACAGTGCCCAAGATCACAGAGCCCATGGTGAGAGTGCTAACGGTGACTGTGCCCATGGTGACAGCACCCAGTGTGAAAATGCCCATTGTGACAGTGCTCATGGTGACCTTGCCAATGGTGATAGTGCCAATAGTGAGAGTGCTCACGGTGACACTGCCCATGGACACACTGCCCATTGTGATAGTGCCCATCATGACAACCCCTCGGAGGCAGTGCCAATGGTGAGAGTCCCCGTGGTGACAGTTCTCATGGTGAAAGTGATCCTTTTGAAATTGCTCATGGTGACAGTGCTCATGGTGACAGTGCTCAAGGTGATAGTCTCCATGTTGACAGTGTGCATGGTGACTGTTCTCACGGTGACAGTGCCTATGGTGATTATGCTCTTAGTGACAGTGCTCATGGTGACAGTGCCCATGGTGACAGTGACCACGGTGACTGTTCTCACCGTGGTAGTGCCCATGGTGACAGTGTTCATGATGACAGTCCGCATTAAGGCTGTGCCCGTGGTGACATTGCTAATGGTGATAATTCTCACGGTGATAGTACGCACGTTGAAAATGACAAAGGTGACAACACCCAGGTGATAATAATCATGGTGAAAGTGCCCATGGTGGCAGTTCTCATACTGACAGTTCTTGTGACAGTGCTCATGGTGGCAGTGCTCGTGGTGACAGTGCTCTTGGTGACAGTGCTCATGGTGGCAGTGCCCATGGTGAGACTACCGATGGTGACCCTGCCCATGGTGACAGTGCACATGGTCATGGTGCCTCTGGTGGCAGTGCAATATAGTGAGAATGCCCATGATGATATTGCTCATGGTGATAGTGCCCATGGTGAGAGTGCCCATGGTTCCAGTGCTCATGGTGACAGTGCCCATTGTGACAGTGCCCTTGGTGACAGTGCACACCATGAGAGTGCCCATGGTGTCTGTGCCCATGGTGACAGTTCTTATCATGAGAGTGTTCACGGTAGCAGTGTTCATGGTAATAGTGCTCACGGAGGCATTGCCCACAATGAGAGTGCCCACGGTGAGAATACTGACTGTGACAGTGCCCATGATGACTTTTCTCTCTGTGACAGTGCCCTTGGGGACATAGCACGGTGAGATTTCTCACAGTGATAGTGCACATTGTTTCAGTGCTCATAGTGACAAGACCCTAGGCGCCAGTGCCCATCATGGCATTGCTCACGGTGATATTTCTCACGGTGACAGTGCCCATGGTGATATTACCCATGGTGACAGTACTCAGTGATCAAGTGCTCATGGTGACATGGCATAAGGTGATAATGCTCACGGTGGCAGTGCAAAATGGTGACAGTGCCCATGGGGACATTGCTTAATGTGATAGTCCTTGTGGTGACATTGTGCATGGTGACATTGCCCACCATGACAGTGCTCTTGTTGACAGTGCTCATGGTGATAGTGCCAATGTTGGAAGTGCCCATCGTGAAAGTGTCCATGGTGACAGTTCTTATGATGAGAGTGGTCAGAGTGGCAGTGCTCATGGTGAAAGTGCCCATGGTGACACAGCCCACGGTGACAGTGTCCATAGTTATAGTGTCCATGGTGACAGTACTAACAGTGAAATTGTCCATGGGGACACTGCCCATGGTGAAAGTGCCCATGGTCACAACACTCATGGTGATAGTGCTCACGGTGAGAGTGGCCATGGTGACAGTGACCACGGTGACAGTTCTAATGGTGATACTGCCCATGATGACAGTGCTCATGGTGACAGTCCACATTGTACCAGTGCCCAAGGTGACAGTGCTCATGGTGACAGTGCCCAAAGTCACAATACCCATGGTGACAGTGCCCAGGCTGACAGTTCTCAAGGTGATAGTGCCCATGGTGACAGTGCACATGGTGATACAGAGAATGGGGACAGTGCTTATGGTGACAGTGGTCATGGTTGCAGTACCCATGGTGATAGTGCTGAAACTGACAGTGCCCTTGGGGATAGTGCCCATGGTGAGTGTGCTCGTGTTAATTGTGTCCATGGTGGCAGTTCCCATTGTGAAAGTGCTCATGATGACAGTGCCCATGTGGGTAGTTCCCATGGTGACAGTGCTCATGGTGATAGTGACCATGTTAAGAGTGCACATGGTGGCTGTGCCCTTGGTGACAGTGCCCATGATGACAGTATTCATGGTGACAGTGCTCACGGTGATAAGGCCAATGTGGCAGTGCACATGGTGGTAGTGCACATGGTGGCAGTGAAAAATGGGGACAGTTCCCATGCTGACAGTTCTCATTGTGACAATGCACACGGTCACAACCGATGCTGACACTGCTCATGGTAGCTATACCCTTGGTGACAGTGCTCAGAGTGATAGTGCCCATGGTGGCAGTGTCCATGGTGACACTGCCCATGGTGACAATGCCCATGATGACAGTGCCCATGGAGTCAGTGCCCACGGAGCCATTGCCTATGGTAACAGTGCTCACAGTGACAGTACCCATGGTAACAGTGACCATGGTGAGAGTGCTCATGGTGATAGTGTCTATGGTGACAGATCACACTGTGACAGTCCGCATTGTGCCAGTACCAATAGTGACAGTGCCCATGGTGACATTGACCACGGTGAGAGTGATCACGGTGCTAGTGCTCACAGTAATAGTGCTCATGGTGACAGTGCCGACAGTGAAGGTGCTCACGGTGACAGTGCCTCTGGTGATAGTGCCCATGGTGAGAGTCCGCCCATTGATAGTGCCCATGGTGGCAGTTCCCATTGTGAAAATGCTCATGATGACATTGCCCATGTTGGTAGTCCCCATGGTGACAGTGCTCACGGTGATAGTGACCTTGGTAACTGTGCACATGGTGGCCGTGCCCTTGGTGACAGTGCCAATGATGACAGTACTCATGGTGACAGTTCTCACGGTGATAGTGCCCATGGTGATATTGCACATGGTGGCAGTGAAAAATGGTGACAGTGCCCATGTTGACAGTTCTCATGGTGACAGTGCACACGGTGACAACCCATGCAGACAGTACTCACGGTGACAGTTCTCATGGTTGCAGTACCCATGGTGACAGTGCTCACAGTGATACTGCCCATGGTGGCAGTGCCCATGGTGACAGTGCCCATGGTGACACTGCCCATGATGACAGTGCCCATGGTGAAAGTTCCCACGGCGCCATTGCCTATGGTGACAGTGCTCATGGTAACAGTGCCCATGGTGACAGTGACCATGGTGAGAGTGCTCACACTGATAGTGCCCATGGTGACAGGGCTCATGGTGCCAGTCCGCATTGTGCCAGTACCCATGGCGACAGTGCTCATGGTGACACTGACCACAGTGAGAGTGCTCACTGTGATAGAGCTCACGGTAATAGTGCTCATGGTGACAGTGCAAAGGGTGACAATACCCATGGTGACAGTACTCATGTTGAAAATACCCATGGTGGCAGTTCTCATGGTGACAGTGCTCATAATAGCAGTGCCCAAGGTGGCAGTCCTCGTGGTGACAGTGCTAATGGTGACAGTGCTCTTGGTGGCAGTTCCCATGGGGACAGTACCGATGGTGACCCTGTGCATTGTTACAGTGCCCATGGTAACCGTGCTCACGGTGGTAGTGCACATCGTGACAGTGCCCATGGTGGCAGTTCACCTGGTGACAGTGCTAAATCGTGACAGTGCACATGCTGACAGTGCTCACGGTGATAGTGCCCATGGTGACAGTGCCCACGGTGATAATGGGTATTATTACAGTGTTCATCTTGACAGAGCCCAAGGTGGCAGTGGCCATGGTGACAGTGCCCACAATGACAGTGCCCATGGTAACAGTGCCGACAGTGACAGTGCCCATGGTGACACTTCTCACAGTGAATGTGCCCATGGGGACAGTTACCATGATGAGATTTCTCACGGTGATAGTGCCCGTTGTGACAGTGCTCACACTGACAATGCCCATGGTGCCACTGCCCATAGAGACATTCCGCACGGTCACTTTTCTCACGGTGAAAGTACCTATGGTGACACTGCACCTGGTGGCAGTGCAAAATGGTGACAGTGCCCATGGTGACATTGCTCATAGTGACTTTGCTTACAGTGATAGTCCTTACGGTGACAGTGTGCATGGTGACACTGCACACAGTTGCAGTGTTCATGGTGACAGTGTTCACGGTGATACTTTCCATGGTGATAGTGCCCATGGTGACACTGCACATGGTGGCAGTGAAAAATGGTGACAGTGCCCCTGTTGTCAGTTCTCATGGTGACCGTGCACATGGTGACAACCCGTGCAGACTGTACTCATGGTGACAGTACTCACGGTGACAGTTCTCATGTTTGCAGTATCCATGGTGACAGTGCTCACAGTGATAGTGCCCATGGTGAGAGTGCCCATGATGACAGGGCCCATGGTGCCATTGCCTATGGTGACAGTGCTCATGGTAACAGTGCCCAAGGTGACAGTGACCATGGTGAGAGTGCTCACACTGATGGTGCCCATGGTGACAGTGCTCATGGTGTCTGTCTACATTGTGCCAGTACCCATGGCAACAGTGCTCATGGTGACAGGGACCACAGTGAGAGAGCTCACGGTGAGAGTGCTCACGGTAATAGTGCTCATGGTGACAGTGCAAATGGTGACAATACCATGGTGACAGTACTCATGTTGAAAATACCCATGGTGGCAGTTCTCATAGCGACAGATCTCATGGTGACATTGCTCATAATAGCAGTGCCCAGGTGCCAGTGCTCGTGGTGACGGTGCTAATGGTGACAGTGCTCTTGGTGGCAGTTCCCATCGGGACAATACTGATGGTGACACTGTGCATTGTTACAGTGCCCATGGTAACCGTGTTCACGGTGATAGTGCACATCGTGACAGTGCCCATGGTGGTAGTTCACCTGGTGACAGTGCTAAATAGTGACAGTGCACATGCTGACAGTGCTCACGGTGATAGTGCCCATGGTGACAGTGCACACGGTCATAATGGGCATTGTTACAGAGTTCATGGTGACAGCACACGGTGGCAGTGGCCATGGAGACAGTGCCCACAATGACAGTGCCCATGGTGACAGTGCCGACAGTGACAGTGCCCATGGTGACACTTCTCATGGTGACAGTGCCCATGGGGACAGTTAGCATGGTGAGATTTCTAACGGTGATAGTGCCCGTTGTGCCAGTGCTCACAGTAACAATGCCCATGGGGCCAGTGCCCATAGAGTCATTCCGCACGGTCACATTTCTCACGGTGAAAGTGCCTATGGTGATATTAACCATGGTGACACTGCACATGGTGGCAGAGCAAAATGGTGACAGTGCCCATGGTGACATTGCTCATGGTGACTTTGCTTACGGTGATAGTCCTTACAGTGACAGTACGCATGGTGACACTGCACACAGTGACAGTGTTCATGGTGAAAGTGTTCACGGTGATAGTTCCCATGGTGAGATTGTCCTGGTAACAGTGCCCATAGTCACAATTCTCATGGTGTAGTGCTCACAGTGACAGTGCCCATGGTGTCATGCCCATGGTGACAGTGCTCATGGTGACAGTGCTCATGTTGGCAGAGCCATAAATAAGAGTGCTCATTGTGGCAGTGCTCATGGTGTCCGTGCTCATGGTGACAGTGCCCATGATTACAGTGTTTATGGTGATAGATGTCACGGTGTCAGTGCCCACGCGGAGAGTGCCAAGGCTGACAAAGCCCAGGGTGATACTTCCCATTGTGACAGTGCCCACGGTGACAGTGCCCATGGTGACAGCACCCAGTGTGACAAGGCGCATGGTGACAGTGCTCACGGTGACAGTGCCCATGGTGACAGTGCCGATGGTGAGAGTGCCAATAGTGACAGTGCTCATGGTGAAACTGCCCACAGAGACATCGCCCATGGTGATAGTGTTCATGGTGACAACCCCACGGTGACAGTGCCAATGTTGATAGTCCCAGTGGTGACAGGTCTTACATTGAATGTGACCATGGTGTCTGTGCTCATGGTGACAGTGCTCAAGGTTATAGTCTCCATGTTGACAGTGCCGATGGTGACAATTCTCACGGTGACAGGGCCTATGGTGATAATTCTCATAGTGACAGTGTTCACGGTGACAGTGCCCATGGTGCTATTACCCATGGTGACAGTTCTCATAGTGAAACTGCCCATGTTGACACTGCCCATGGTGGCAGTGCAAAATGGTGACAGTGCCCATGGTGATATTGCTCATGGTGACATTGCTTATGGTGATAGTGTGTATGGTGAAACTGCACACAGTGACTTTGCTCATGGTGACAGTGTTCATGGCGTTAGTTCCTATGGTGAATGTGACCATGGGGACAGTGCCCATAGTCACAATTCTCATGAGGTAGTGCTCACGGTGACAGTGCCCATGGCGACAATACACAGGGTGACAGTATTCCTGGTGACATTGCTCATGGTGAGAGTGCCCATGTTCACAACTGTCACGGTGATAGTTCCCATGGTGACAATACCCAGGGTAACAGAGCTGATGGTAAAAGTGTTCACGGTGACAGTGCCCATGGTGACAGTACCTAAGGTGACAATTCCCATGGTGAGACTGCTCATAGACAGTGCCCATGGTGACAATACCCAGCGTGTCCTGTCCATGGTGACAGTGATCATGGTGACACATCTCATGAGGACAGTGCCATAAGTGACAGTGCTCATTGTGGCAGTGCTCATGGTGACAGTGCCCATGGTGACAGTGCCTATGGTGATAGATATCATGGTGGCTGTGCCCAGGGAGACATTGCCCACGCTGACAAGACCCATGGTGATACTTCCCATTGTGACAGTGCCATCGGTGGCAGAGCCCATGGTGACAGTGCCCAAGATCACAGAGCCCATGGTGAGAGTGCTAACGGTGACTGTGCCCATGGTGACAGCACCCAGTGTGAAAATGCCCATTGTGACAGTGCTCACGGTGACCATGCCAATGGTGATAGTGCCAATAGTGAGAGTGCTCACGGTGACACTGCCCATGGACACACTGCCCATTGTGATAGTGCCCATCATGACAACCCCTCGGAGGCAGTGCCAATGGTGAGAGTCCCCGTGGTGACAGTTCTCATGGTGAAAGTGATCCTTTTGAAATTGCTCATGGTGACAGTGCTCATGGTGACAGTGCTCAAGGTGATAGTCTCCATGTTGACAGTGTGCATGGTGACTGTTCTCACGGTGACAGTGCCTATGGTGATTATGCTCTTAGTGACAGTGCTCATGGTGACAGTGCCCATGGTGACAGTGACCACGGTGACTGTTCTCACCGTGGTAGTGCCCATGGTGACAGTGTTCATGATGACAGTCCGCATTAAGGCTGTGCCCGTGGTGACATTGCTAATGGTGATAATTCTCACGGTGATAGTACGCACGTTGAAAATGACAAAGGTGACAACACCCAGGTGATAATAATCATGGTGAAAGTGCCCATGGTGGCAGTTCTCATACTGACAGTTCTTGTGACAGTGCTCATGGTGGCAGTGCTCGTGGTGACAGTGCTCTTGGTGACAGTGCTCATGGTGGCAGTGCCCATGGTGAGACTACCGATGGTGACCCTGCCCATGGTGACAGTGCACATGGTCATGGTGCCTCTGGTGGCAGTGCAATATAGTGAGAATGCCCATGATGATATTGCTCATGGTGATAGTGCCCATGGTGAGAGTGCCCATGGTTCCAGTGCTCATGGTGACAGTGCCCATTGTGACAGTGCCCTTGGTGACAGTGCACACCATGAGAGTGCCCATGGTGTCTGTGCCCATGGTGACAGTTCTTATCATGAGAGTGTTCACGGTAGCAGTGTTCATGGTAATAGTGCTCACGGAGGCATTGCCCACAATGAGAGTGCCCACGGTGAGAATACTGACTGTGACAGTGCCCATGATGACTTTTCTCTCTGTGACAGTGCCCTTGGGGACAGTTAGCACAGTGAGATTTCTCACAGTGATAGTGCACATTGTTTCAGTGCTCATAGTGACAAGACCCTAGGCGCCAGTGCCCATCATGGCATTGCTCACGGTGATATTTCTCACGGTGACAGTGCCCATGGTGATATTACCCATGGTGACAGTACTCAGTGATCAAGTGCTCATGGTGACATGGCATAAGGTGATAATGCTCACGGTGGCAGTGCAAAATGGTGACAGTGCCCATGGGGACATTGCTTAATGTGATAGTCCTTGTGGTGACATTGTGCATGGTGACATTGCCCACCATGACAGTGCTCTTGTTGACAGTGCTCATGGTGATAGTGCCAATGTTGGAAGTGCCCATCGTGAAAGTGTCCATGGTGACAGTTCTTATGATGAGAGTGGTCAGAGTGGCAGTGCTCATGGTGAAAGTGCCCATGGTGACAGAGCCCACGGTGACAGTGTCCATAGTTATAGTGTCCATGGTGACAGTACTAACAGTGAAATTGTCCATGGGGACACTGCCCATGGTGAAAGTGCCCATGGTCACAACACTCACGGTGATAGTGCTCACGGTGAGAGTGGCCATGGTGACAGTGACCACGGTGACAGTTCTAATGGTGATACTGCCCATGATGACAGTGCTCATGGTGACAGTCCACATTGTACCAGTGCCCAAGGTGACAGTGCTCATGGTGACAGTGCCCAAAGTCACAATACCCATGGTGACAGTGCCCAGGCTGACAGTTCTCAAGGTGATAGTGCCCATGGTGACAGTGCCCATGGTGATACAGAGAATGGGGACAGTGCTTATGGTGACAGTGGTCATGGTTGCAGTACCCATGGTGATAGTGCTGAAACTGACAGTGCCCTTGGGGATAGTGCCCATGGTGAGTGTGCTCGTGTTAATTGTGTCCATGGTGGCAGTTCCCATTGTGAAAGTGCTCATGATGACAGTGCCCATGTGGGTAGTTCCCATGGTGACAGTGCTCATGGTGATAGTGACCATGTTAAGAGTGCACATGGTGGCTGTGCCCTTGGTGACAGTGCCCATGATGACAGTATTCATGGTGACAGTGCTCACGGTGATAATGCCCATGGTGGCAGTGCACATGGTGGTAGTGCACATGGTGGTAGTGAAAAATGGGGACAGTTCCCATGCTGACAGTTCTCATTGTGACAATGCACACAGTCACAACCGATGCTGACACTGCTCATGGTAGCTGTACCCTTGGTGACAGTGCTCAGAGTGATAGTGCCCATGGTGGCAGTGTCCATGGTGACACTGCCCATGGTGAAAATGCCCATGATGACAGTGCCCATGGAGTCAGTGCCCACGGAGCCATTGCCTATGGTAACAGTGCTCACAGTGACAGTACCCATGGTAACAGTGACCATGGTGAGAGTGCTCATGGTGATAGTGTCTATGGTGACAGATCACACTGTGACAGTCCGCATTGTGCCAGTACCAATAGTGACAGTACCCATGGTGACATTGACCACGGTGAGAGTGATCACGGTGCTAGTGCTCACAGTAATAGTGCTCATGGTGACAGTGCCGACAGTGAAGGTGCTCACGGTGACAGTGCCTCTGGTGATAGTGCCCATGGTGAGAGTCCGCCCATTGATAGTGCCCATGGTGGCAGTTCCCATTGTGAAAATGCTCATGATGACATTGCCCATGTTGGTAGTCCCCATGGTGACAGTGCTCACGGTGATAGTGACCTTGGTAACTGTGCACATGGTGGCCGTGCCCTTGGTGACAGTGCCAATGATGACAGTACTCATGGTGACAGTTCTCACGGTGATAGTGCCCATGGTGATATTGCACATGGTGGCAGTGAAAAATGGTGACAGTGCCCATGTTGACAGTTCTCATGGTGACAGTGCACACGGTGACAACCCATGCAGACAGTACTCACGGTGACAGTTCTCATGGTTGCAGTACCCATGGTGACAGTGCTCACAGTGATACTGCCCATGGTGGCAGTGCCCATGGTGACAGTGCCCATGGTGACACTGCCCATGATGACAGTGCCCATGGTGAAAGTTCCCACGGCGCCATTGCCTATGGTGACAGTGCTCATGGTAACAGTGCCCATGGTGACAGTGACCATGGTGAGAGTGCTCACACTGATAGTGCCCATGGTGACAGGGCTCATGGTGCCAGTCCGCATTGTGCCAGTACCCATGGCGACAGTGCTCATGGTGACACTGACCACAGTGAGAGTGCTCACTGTGATAGAGCTCACGGTAATAGTGCTCGTGGTGACAGTGCAAATGGTGACAATACCCATGGTGACAGTACTCATGTTGAAAATACCCATGGTGGCAGTTCTCATGGTGACAGTGCTCATAATAGCAGTGCCCAAGGTGGCAGTCCTCGTGGTGACAGTGCTAATGGTGACAGTGCTCTTGGTGGCAGTTCCCATGGGGACATTACCGATGGTGACCCTGTGCATTGTTACAGTGCCCATGGTAACCGTGCTCACGGTGGTAGTGCACATCGTGACAGTGCCCATGGTGGCAGTTCACCTGGTGACAGTGCTAAATCGTGACAGTGCACATGCTGACAGTGCTCACGGTGATAGTGCCCATGGTGACAGTGCCCACGGTGATAATGGGTATTATTACAGTGTTCATCTTGACAGAGCCCAAGGTGGCAGTGGCCATGGTGACAGTGCCCACAATGACAGTGCCCATGGTAACAGTGCCGACAGTGACAGTGCCCATGGTGACACTTCTCACAGTGAATGTGCCCATGGGGACAGTTACCATGATGAGATTTCTCACGGTGATAGTGCCCGTTGTGACAGTGCTCACACTGACAATGCCCATGGTGCCACTGCCCATAGAGACATTCCGCACGGTCACTTTTCTCACGGTGAAAGTACCTATGGTGACACTGCACCTGGTGGCAGTGCAAAATGGTGACAGTGCCCATGGTGACATTGCTCATAGTGACTTTGCTTACAGTGATAGTCCTTACGGTGACAGTGTGCATGGTGACACTGCACACAGTTGCAGTGTTCATGGTGACAGTGTTCACGGTGATACTTTCCATGGTGATAGTGCCCATGGTGACACTGCACATGGTGGCAGTGAAAAATGGTGACAGTGCCCCTGTTGTCAGTTCTCATGGTGACCGTGCACATGGTGACAACCCGTGCAGACTGTACTCATGGTGACAGTACTCACGGTGACAGTTCTCATGTTTGCAGTATCCATGGTGACAGTGCTCACAGTGATAGTGCCCATGGTGAGAGTGCCCATGATGACAGGGCCCATGGTGCCATTGCCTATGGTGACAGTGCTCATGGTAACAGTGCCCAAGGTGACAGTGACCATGGTGAGAGTGCTCACACTGATGGTGCCCATGGTGACAGTGCTCATGGTGTCTGTCTACATTGTGCCAGTACCCATGGCAACAGTGCTCATGGTGACAGGGACCACAGTGAGAGAGCTCACGGTGAGAGTGCTCACGGTAATAGTGCTCATGGTGACAGTGCAAAT